>NC_056725.1:585412670-585456374 GCF_019279795.1 Protopterus annectens
GGTTTTTGGTAGGGTTTGGGGGCTTTGTGGGCGATTATAAGTTGGTTAAATTGTAGTAGTAGCGGTAATTCAAGCCATCTTAGCTGTTTTAGATTCTGACAATGGTGGGTCCTGTAAGGAGAGTTGGTAGCAAATCTAGCAATATTATTGTATGATCTAGTAAGATTGTTAAGATTATTTTTAGAAAGATTGGTATATATGGGGGAAGCATATAACAGGGTAGAGATTAAATGGGTTCTAGCTATTGTGGCTCTGGCTACTGGTGTCAGGAAAGGTTTAATGTGATAAAGAGATTCAAGTTTTTTGTTAGTAGATTTAATTGTAGAATTTATGTGAGTGTCAAACTTTAGTTGATTGTCAATAGTAATTCCAAGGAGTTTGGTGGTGGGTTCAGATGAGATAACGGTGCCATCGTCAGATGTAAGTGTGAAATGGAGAGGGGGAGATAGATGAGATGGGGTAAAGAGCAGTAGTTTGGTTTTTTTAGGGTTAAGAAGAAGACAATGGTTAGAGAACCATTTTTCAATAGTAGAGAAGGCTTTTTGTGTGTGAGAATGAAGATAGTTTGTGATGAGGCAGAACAAATGATAGTGGAGTCATCAGCATATTGAATACAGGTAGACTGTGGAATAGAGAGGTGAAGGTCATTTATGAAAATGGAAAAAAAGTAGTGGACCTAAAATTGAGCCTTGTGGGACACCTAGAGAGGTAGGAAGAAGGTCAGAAAGATGGTTTTGCCAGAGAACAGCTTGTTTTCGGTTATCCAGATAGGATGTAAACCAGTTAATGGCAGAATAGTCGAAGGAGAGGGACTTCAGTAGGTGGAGGAGAAGTTGATGATTAACCATGTTGAAGGCTTTAGATAGGTCTACAAAAAAAGCAGAGGATAAAGTATTATTTTTATGATTTTTGTTGATACAGTTAGTAAAGGATAGTAAGGCTGTGGTGGTACTATGAAATGGCTGAAAACCATGTTAACAGCTAGGAGCTGATGGTGGAGTAGGTGGGTTATAAGTTGTTTATGGATACATTTCTCCATTATTTTAGCAAGTGGGGAGAGTAGAGCAATGGGACGAAAGTTAGAGAAATCAGTAGAGTTGCCACCTTTATGAAGAGGAATAGTATATGAGATTTTCCAGATTGATGGGATTAAACCTTCTTTTAAGGTTCTGTTGATTAATATGGAGATTGGGTAGGCAATGGCTTTGGCTCCTATTTTGAGGTATTCTGCTGGTAGTTGGTCATCTGAGGGGGTATTAGGTTTTAGTTTTTGAAGTAGGGAAGAGATATAGAAGGTGGGTATAGGTTCAAGGTGAAAAGGGGGAGGAGTAGAGCTTGGACTGGGCAAGTTAGATATGTCTGGGTTTTGCTGATTTGCTAGTTTTAGTATAGTAGTGGTGAAAAAAAATTGAAGGCATTAGCTGTTTGCATTGGACAGTCTGGGTTGGAGCCTAGTGGGTTAGGAGATTCCACTCTGCCTGGGGATAGTAGTGTGTTAATAGTAGACCAAAATTTATGTGGTTGATGAAGGAATGTTTGTTGTAGTTGTATATAAAAGTTCTTTTTGTCCTGTAGGATAGCTTTTTTTGTAATATTTCTTTGTTGTTTAAAGGTTTGGTGATCAGTTGTGTCCTTTGTGGACCGCCATTTAGCCCAAGATTTATTTCTATTGAGGATTAGTTTCCTAGTATGATTTGAGAGCCATAGAGCTGGTTTATTTTTCATTCTTATGGAACGGAGAGGGGCATGATGGTCTAGGATTGCTAGGAAGGTGGTATTAAAGTAATTAACCGCTTCATCTATCGGGAGAGACTTAAGGGGAGACCAGTTACATTGTTTAAGTTCGGTTAGAAACAGTTCATGGTCAAGGTGTTTTTTGCTGCGGATGGTTCTGACTGAAGAGGGGATATTTAAGGTTGTTTTATGTCTAATAATATATATGAGAGAGTGGTCACTAAGGTCATCTGGGAGGGTTCCTGTTGTATAGTTTTGTTGTGAACAATTTGTTAGAATCCAGTCTAAGATGTGTTTTTTGTTGTTATGTTTGATTGTTCTGGTTGGAGAGTTTATAGCTTGTGAAAAGCCATGCAGGTTAATAAGGGATGAAGGATTGGTGTTGTTACATAAATTCCAATCAATATTAAAGTCTCCTAGTAGAATTGTTTCTTGAGGGAGATTGGTAGAAAGCCAATTTAGGAGGTCCTCTAATATAGTTAGATTTTTACCTGGGGGAAGGTAGGTGCAGATGATGTAAGCTGATTTATGGGAGTTAAGCAACAGTTTAGAAATAATTATTTCTATGTTGTTATCAGAAGGTAAGTTATAATTCATTTTACTGATTTGTAGTCCAGTTTTGTAGATAATTGCAACCCCTCCGCCTTTTTTGTTCAAACGGTCATGTTGAATGATGCTATAGCCTGGGGGGATGATTTCTGTATCTTTTATTGTGGGTTTAAGCCATGTTTCTGTTAAACAGAGAATATCAAATTGCTGGACATCCAGAAGGGCATGAACTTGTGGTATTTTGTTACATATACTACATATGTTGAGATGGGCTATTGAGAGTGATTTGGAGGGATTGGTAGTTGGTAATGGGATCATATGGTAGAGATTGTGGTGAATGGGGGATGGGGTAAGGCTTGGGCCAGGGTTGGGGTGGATGTCTCCATCTTTTAATAAGTGGAGTAATATGAAATTGTAACATTGGAGAGGTTTGCAATAGTGGTAAAGAATTTTTTTATTGCCTAAGATGGAGTATTTAATATGATGTAGTCGGTGATATTTAGCTTGAAAGAAACTAGGCTTAATGGTGGCATTTAGGAAGGTTGTAGATAAAGCAGGAAAAGGTGTTAGGGTTTGTTTGGAAGGGATGATAACAGGAGATAGGAGTTGCTGTTCATAGGAGGTTAAGAGGTAAGCTGTGGCAAGAGTAATCAGGAGTAAGAGTGTATGAAGACATTGGTATTTGTAAGGCATGGTAGAAGAAAGTGTAGTATGTATGTAGGGAGAAGAGTATGTGTTAGTTTAGGAAGATAGAGAAGGTGGAAGGGAGGTCATGCATTATAAGCTGGCCTGCAGCCTTGTAAACGTCAGACTTGTGCTGTGGCACTTGCATAAATTTTTGAGTTCTGCAGTCTGTGCACTTAGGTAGGGGTTCTGTTCTCACTGCAGTCAACTGTGCATGTGTGTGTGTGTGTGTGTGTGTGTGTGTGTGTTTCAAGGCATAAGAGCAGAAGCATGTATCCTACAGTTACCACTCCAATACAATGGACTGACACTATTTTCATACTTGCACATACCTACACATCCATGTCATGCAGGCCTCCCAACATCTTCTCTACTACATCCAGTGCTAATGTCCTGCATTATAAGTTGGCCTGCAGCCTTGTAAAAGTCAGATTTGTGCTGTGGCACCTGCATATATTTCTGAGTTCTGTAGTCTGTGTATTTAGGTAGGGGTTCTGTTATCACTGCAGTCAACTGTGTGTGTGTGTGTGTGTGTGTGTGTGTGTGTGTGTGTGTCTAGGCATAAGAGCAGAAGCATGTATCCTACAGTTACCACTCCAATACCATGGACTGACAGTATTTTGATACTTGCACATGCCTACACATCCTTGTCATGCAGGCCAGTCCCAACATCTTCTCTACTACATCCAGTGCTGATGTCATGCAGTATAAGATGGCCTGCAGTTTTGTAAAAATCAGAATTGTGATGTGGGACTTGTGTAAATTACTGAATTCTGTAGTCTGTGTACTTAGGTAGGGGTCTATTCTCACTGCAGTCAAGTGTGTTTATATGTGTGTGTGTATGTGTGTGTGTGTGTGTGTGTGTGTGTGTGTGTGTGTGTGTGTGTGTGTGTGTGTAGCCATAAGAGCAGAAGCATGTATCCTACAGTTACCACTCCAATACCATGGTCTGAAAGTATTTTGATATTTGCACATGCCTAAACATCCATTACATGTAGGCCTCCCAAGATCTTCTCTACTACATCCAGTGCTGATGTCATGCATTATAAGTTGGCCTGCAGCCTTGTAAAAGTCAGACTTGTAATGTGGTACTTGCATAAATTATTGAGTTCTGTAGTCTGTGTACTTAGGTAGGGGTTCTGTTCTCACTGCAGTAAAGTGTGCGTGTGTGTGTGTGTGTGTGTGTGTGTGTGTGTGTGTGTGTGTGTGTGTGTGTGTGTGTGTGTGTGTGTGTATGTGTGTGTGTGAGTGTCTAGGCATATCAGTAGAAGCACGTATCCTACAGTTACCACTCAAATACCATGGACTGAAAGTATTTTGATACTTGCTTATGCCTACACATCCATTTCATGCATGCCTCTCAACATCTTCTCTACTACATCCAGTGCTGATGTCATGTATTATAAATTGGCCTGCAGGCTTGTAAAAGTCAGACTTGTGCTGTGGCACTTGCATCAGTTACTGAATTCTGTAGTCTGTGTACTTAGGTAGGGGTTCTGTTCTCACTGCAGTCAAGTGTGTGTGTGTGTGTGTGTGTGTGTGTGTGTGTGTGTGTGTGTGTGTGTGTGTGTGTGTGTGTGTGTGTGTGTGTCCAGGCATAAGAGCAAAAACATATATTCTACAATTACCACTCCAATGCCATGGACTGACAGTATTTTGATACTTGCACATGCCTACACATCCATTTCATGCAGCCCTCCCAACATCTTCCCTTCTACATCCAGTGCTGGTATCATGCATTATAAGTTGGCTGGCAGCCTTGTAAAAGTCATACTTGTGCTGTGGTACTTGCATAAATTACTGAGTTCTGTAGTCTGTGTACTTAGGTAGGGGTTCTGTTCTCACTGCAATCAACTGTGTGTGCGTGTGTGTGTGTGTGTGTGTGTGTGTGTGTGTGTGTGTGTGTGTGTGTGTGTGTGTGTGTGTGTGTGTGTGTGTGTGTGTGTGTGTGTGTGTGTGTCTGTGTGTGTGTCTAGGCATAAGAGCAGACGTATGTATCTTACAATTACAACTCCAATACCATGGACTGGCAGTATTTTGGTACTTGGACATGCCTACTCATCCATTTCATGCCGGCCTCCCAACATCTTCTCTACGTCATGCATTATAAGTTGGCCTGCAGGCATGTAAAAGTCCGACTTGTGCTGTGTTACATGCATAAATTATAGAGTTCTGTAGTCTGTGTACTTAGGTAGGGGTTCTGTTCTCACTGCATTCAACTGTGCATGTGTGTGTGTGTGTGTGTGTGTGTGTGTGTGTGTGTGTGTGTGTGTGTGTGTGTGTGTGTGCATGCGCATCTAGCCATAAGAGCAGGAAGCATGTATCCTACAGTTATCGCTCCAATACCATGGACTGACAGTATTTTGATACTTGCACATACCTACACATCCATTTCATGCAGGCCAGTCCCAACATATTCTGTACTACATTCAGCACTGATGTCATGCAGTATAAGTTGGCCTGCAGCCTTGTAAAAGTCTGACTTTTGGTGTGGCACCTGCATAAATTATCGAGTTCTGTAGTCTTTGTACTTAGGTAGGGGTCCTGTTCTCAATGCATCCAAGTGCATGTGTGTGTGTGTGTGTGTGTGTGTGTGTGTGTGTGTGTGTGTGTGTGTGTGTGTGTGTGTGTGTGTGTGTGTGTGTGTGTGTGTGTGTGTCTAGCCAGAAAAGCAGCAGTGTGTATTCTACAGTTACCACTCTAATACCATGGATTTGCAGAATTTTGATACTTGCACATGCCTAAACATCCATTTCATGCAGGCCTCCCAACATCCTCTCTATTACATCCAGTGATGATGTCGTGCATTAGAGGTTGGCCTGCAGCCTTGTAAAAGTCAGACTTGTGCTTTGGCACTTGTATAAATTACTGAGTTCTGTAGTATGTGTACTTAGGTAGGGGTGCTGTTCTCACTGCAGTCAAGTGTGTGTGTGTGTGTGTGTGTGTGTGTGTGTGTGTGTGTGTGTGTGTGTGTGTGTGTGTGTATGTGCATGTGTGTGTCTGTGTGTGTCTAGGCATAAGAGCAGAAGCATGTATCCTACAGTTACCACTCCAATACCATGGACTGACAGTATTTTGATACTTGCACATGCCTATACGTCTATTTCTTGCAGGCCTCCCAAAATCTTCTCTTCTACATCCAGTGCTGATGTCATGCATTATAAGCTGGCCTGCAGCCTTGTAAACTTCAGACTTGTGCTGTGGCACTTGCATAAATTTTTGAGTTCTGTAGTCTGTGCACTTAGGTAGGGGTTCTGTTCTCACTGCAGTCAACTGTGTGTGTGTGTGTGTGTGTGTGTGTGTGTGTGTGTGTGTGTGTGTGTGTGTGTGTGTGTGTGTATCTAGGCATAAGAGCAGAAGCATGTATCCTACACTTACCACTCCAATGCCATGGGCAGACAGTGTTTTGGCACTTACACATGCCTACACATCCATTTCATGCAGGCCAGTCCCAACATCTTCTCTACTACATCCAGTGCTGTCATGCAGTATATGATGGCCTGTGTGTGTGTGTGTGTGTGTGTATGTGTGTGTGTGTGTGTGTGTGTGTGTGTGTGTGTGTGTGTGTGTGTGTGTGTGTGTGTGTGTGTGTGTGTGTGTGTGTGTGTGTGTGTGTGTGTGTCCAGGCATAAGAGCAAAAACATATATTCTACAATTACCACTCCAATACCATGGACTGACAGTATTTTGATACTTGCACATGCCTACACATCCATTTCATGCAGCCCTCCCAACATCTTCTCTTCTACATCCAGTGCTGGAGTCATGCATTATACATTGGCCGGCATCCTTGTAAAAGTCAGACTTGTGCTGTGGTACTTGCATAAATTACCGAGTTCTGTGGTTTGTGTACTTAGGTAGGGGTTCTGCTCTCACTGCAGTCAACTGTGTGTGCGTGTGTGTGTCTGTGTGCATGGGTGTGTGTGTGTGTGTGTGTGTGTGTGTGTGTGTGTGTGTGTGTGTGTGTGTGTGTGTGTGTGTGTGTGTGTGTGTGTGTGTGTGTGTCTATGCATAAGAGCAGAAGCAGGTATCCTGCAATTACAACTCCAATACCATGGATTGGCAGTAATTTGATACTTGCACATGCCTACACATCCATTTCATGCCGGCCTCCCAACATCTTCTCTACGTCATGCATTATAAGTTGGCCTGCAGCCTTGTAAAAGTCCGACTTGTGCTGTGGTACATGCATAAGCTATAGTGTTCTGTAGTCTGTGTACTTAGGTAGGAGTTTTGTTCTCACTGCATTCAACTGTGCATGTGTGTGTGTGTGTGTGTGTGTGTGTGTGTGTGTGTGTGTGTGTGTGTGTGTTTGTGCTTCTAGCCATAAGAGCAGAAGCATGTATCCTACAGTTATCGCTCCAATACCATGGACTGACAGTATTTTGATACTTGCACATACCTACACATCCATTTCATGCAGGCCAGTCCCAACATCTTCTCTATTACATCCAGTGCTAATGTCATGCAGTATAAGTTGGCCTGCAGCCTTGTAAAAGTCTGACTTTTGGTGTGGCACTTGCATAAATTATCGAGTTCTGTAGTCTTTGTACTTAGGTAGGGGTCCTGTTCTCACTGCAGTCAAGTGTGTGTGTGTGTGTGTGTGTGTGTGTGTGTGTGTGTGTGTGTGTGTGTGTGTGTGTGTGTGTGTGTGTGTGTGCGCCTGTGCATGTGTGTGTGTGTGTGTGTGTGTGTGTGTGTGTGTGTGTGTGTGTGTGTGTGTGTGTGTGTGTGTGTGTGTGTGTGTGTGTGTGTGTGTGTGTGTGTGTGTCTAGCCAGAAAAGCAGCAGTGTGTATTCTACAGTTACCACTCTAATACCATGGATTTGCAGAATTTTGATACTTGCACATGCCTAAACATCCATTTCATGCAGGCCTCCCAACATCCTCTCTATTACATCCAGTGATGATGTCATGCATTAGAGGTTGGCCTGCAGCCTTGTAAAAGTCAGACTTGTGCTTTGGCACTTGTATAAATTACTGAGTTCTGTAGTCTGTGTACTTAGGTAGGGGTGCTGTTCTCACTGCAGTCAAGTGTGTGTGTGTGTGTGTGTGTGTGTGTGTGTGTGTGTGTGTGTGTGTGTGTGTGTGTGTGTGTGTTTGTGTCTAGGCATAAGAGCAGAAGCATGTATCCTACAGTTAACACTCCAATACCATGGACTGACAGTATTTTGATACTTGCACATAACTATACATCTATTTCATGCAGGCCTCCCAACATCTTCTCTTCTACATCCAGTGCTGATGTCATGCATTATAAGTTGGCCTGCAGCCTTGTAAAAATCAGACTTGTGCTGTGGCACTTGCATACATTTTTGAGTTCTGTAGTCTGTGTACTTAGGTAGGGGTTCTGTTCTCACTGCAGTCAACTGTGTGTGTGTGTGTGTGTGTGTGTGTGTGTGTGTGTGTGTGTGTGTGTGTGTGTGTGTGTGTGTGTGTGTGTGTGTGTGTGTGTGTGTGTGTATCTAGGCATAAGAGCAGAAGCATGTATCCTACAGTTACCACTCCAATACCATGGACTGACAGTATTTTGATACTTGCACATACCTACACATCCATTTCATGCAGGCCAGTCCCAACATCTTCTCTATTACATCCAGTGCTAATGTCATGCAGTATAAGTTGGCCTGCAGCCTTGTAAAAATCAGAATTGTGTTGTGGGACTTGTGTAAATTACTGAGTTCTGTAGTCTGTGTACTTAGGTAGGGGTCTGTTGTCACTGCTGTCAAGTGTGTGTGTGTGTGTGTGTGTGTGTGTGTGTGTGTGTGTGTGTGTGTGTATGTGTGTAGGCATAAGAGCAGAAGCATGTATCCTACCGTTACCACTCCAATACCATAGACTGAAAGTATTTTGATACTTGCACATGCCTACACATCCATTACATGCAGTCCTCCCAAGATCTTCTCTACTACATCCAGTGCTGATGTCATGCATTATAAGCTGGCCTGCAGCCTTGTAAAAGTCAGGCTTGTGCTGTGGCACTTGCATAAATACTGAGTTCTGCAGTCTGTGTACTTAAGTAGGGGTTCTGTTCTCACTGCAGTCAAGTGTGTTTGTGTGTGTGTGTGTGTGTGTGTGTGTGTGTGTGTGTGTGTGTGTGTGTGTGTGTGTGTGTGTGTGTGTATCTTGCCAGAAAAGCAGCAGTGTGTATTCTACAGTTACCGCTCTAATACCATGGATTGACAGAATTGTGATACTTGCACATGCCTACACATCCATTACATGCAGGCCTCCCAAGATCCTCTCTACTACATCCACTGCTGATGTCATGCAGTATAAGTTGGCCTGCAGCCTTGTAAAAATCAGACTTTGTGCTGTGGCACTTGTGTAAATTACTGAGTTCTTTAGTTTGCGTACTTAGTTTGGGGTTCTATTCTAACTGCAGTCAGCTGGGGGTGCACTTGCTTGCCATTAGAGAGATCCTTTTCCACCAGCATGTTGGACACTGTTATTGCCATATTCACCTCACCAGACCCTGCTGATGTCATTATCTCTATCTGATTTGTGCATGTGCACTATTCCCGCCAGGGCAGGGTCAGACACTTGCCTGGAGGCCAGGCAGAAGTCACCTCATCCTATATGAAACAGAGTACAGTGACATGGCTTTCAGTCTATCCACATACATCATGGCATGGCTTGTAGGCCCTGTGTTTTCTTGTGAGAAACCCCTGTGGTCTCTCCGGCTGCTGCATGTGTCTGTTGCGGTACATGCAAAAGAGAGCATTATACTCTATATTAGTGTTCTGATGAGGTTTGAGTAGAGTGCTGTAATATAACCCTCAGATCTGAATACAATGGTGTGAGCTATAATGTGCACAACACAGGCTTTTAATGCCTGTGTTGGACACTTGGTGGTCAAAGTTGACATTGCTATGCACGTGTGTTTCCAGTGCTTGCATCATTGGATTTCAGCATAGCGGGATTGTTGTCAATGCTGTAATTAGCAGGGAATTCCACTTTGCAGAAGGGCAAAATAAAGACACGTTTGCATTTATTTGTAGACTGCATTGTTTTGTCACCAGTCATTTGCCTATGATAGCCACTACTGTAATATGCTATCATCATGGGTGGACTCAGTGATTTCACCCAGTATGCCAGAATCAGCAAACGCTGTAAACCAAAGGCAGTATACTTTAGTCTGAATTTTTAAGAAATAGATTCCAAACATTAAAGGGCTAAGCACAGATCCCTGGGGTATGCCAATGGTGACAGTTCTACTGGTACAGGTTGATTTACCATCTTTCATATTATGTGTTCTGTCATTGAGCAAATTGGTTACCCATCTGGTGATGTAAGGTTTAATCCCCAGCTTGGAGAGTTTCTTAGTGATACCTGTGTGGGGGATTGTGTTCAAACCCTAGGCCAGATCAGGATAGCCAGTATGCACTGTCTTACCTTCATCCAGGCCTATCACACAGAATCAATGGGCTGAGGCAACATCACAGATTGTCTATCACATGACACATCACATACACCTTCCTGGCATGGTTGAATACACACTTTAACACACTCTTCACACAGACTATGTTCTTGTAGAAGGGTGTACATCAGCATGCATCCATCTGAGTGTGAGGGGGGCAGCACATGATGCATGCATGTATAGACACATCCTGATTCTTATCTGTAAGGTAGGCCAACATGTCATCATGGACCTTTTCTAAATTGACATTAATAATATCCTGGCTGTGTGCAATAGACCTCTGTGAATTGTTAATGCTATATCATGTCTGTTACTTCTGTTAGATGTCCTCAAAGAGGTCATTGAGGGCATGCATGGTGATAGCACTATTATCTTTTTGAACTTGAAAAGCTCAAGGCATTTGACACAAAGCCACACTGAGGTATTCACTCAACAGATGTGGTCATAAACACCTATATCACCAAGTGGGTAGACCACTGTATCACATACGTGATATCTAAATATGTTGAAATGTATATCTCAGATCCAGTGATCAGGTGCACACATCAGGGCTGTCTGCTAGACCCTTTCATGTCCATTATTTAAGTGACAGACATCACAGATGATATACACATCCCGTGTCCAAACAGTTGTCTGAAGGACTACAGACTGTGGGTAATCATTGACTCCAACTGTGATATTAATATATTACAGACTGTATTGACACACACCAGAGATTGCTGCCACAGATATGACAATACCTGCAATGACACAAAAACATGGGGAGATTTGTTACATTAGGAAAACAAGCACACAACCCAAGTATAATGTATACATCACACCTTATAATCAGACAAATAGGTTTGTGATCTGTGTCCTGGGGTAGATGGTAAGTGGAACATCCACCATCATGTTGTCACAGTGTTGACTGCTTCCTTGTATGTAACACAACTACTGAGTATGTTACAGATGCATGTGTGCTACCTGTTCTAGTAATGCAGTGCATACATAGCTGTGTGACAACATTAATGGCATGGGTAACATTCAAGACAGCATGGATTGTGCCATATATATCTGGCATGCACCCCAGTCAACTAGCCTGTATTGATCACAATGTCCCACCTAATGCTTCCAGCAGATGTTACAGTGCCTGGGCAGTGTGCATGATTACTCTCACAGAGTGCAGACATGTCAATAGTTGTACAAGTGTATTTGTACAGAATCATCTCTGATCACTCTTAATCACGTATGTTATGTCAGAGACATGGGATTTATGGTGGTATTATTCTGATATTGTCCACGATTGTGCTTGCTTATGAGCCTTTACCTGTGCCCCACTTGCTGGAGACCTCTGCTGAGATTACACTTGTATTCAGGCAAATCAGTTTGCACACCTTCACAATACGCACCTACCCCAATTGTATATCACATCCCTGATAGATGTCCTCTGCATTGTTCATGTAGGGATGCTTATCTAACATAGAGATCTTCCCCACTGTTATGTCACCTTGAGTAACAGACACATAATACACATTTCCATACTGTACCATATTGATATGTGATTGGTGTTGTTACTACAATTGTCTTCCATTGACATGCCCTCATCTGCTGTACATTCGGTTGTGTCACCTGCCCCCTTTCCCTGTATTCATTCCTATAAATCATCTGTGTATCCCTATTCAACATGCACATTTCCTCTGAATGTTTATTTTACATGGCAGTCCATGTACCCTTACAGATCATTTACACAGCTTTGGTACTGAATGCCAGGAATGGGATTTCACAATACTCTGCATTGTATACACTGTCCTGTACTTTGCTTGACCAAATACAGTAGAGAGTTGATTATCCAAACTAATTAGGACCTAGTGTAGTTCAGATAATCAAAATGTTCTGATAATCAAACATATAATTAAACCAGATAAAAAAAAAACATCTAAAATCTTGTTTTTTTCTGTAAGCGGAATACACTTTTCAACCATTCAGCAATTCCAATGGGCAATAAAGAATATGTTTCACACATGAGCTGGCTACAAGCTCAAAAAACATGTTCAAGCAAATGCGTATAATCTTTACATATTCAGACTTTATGATTTTTTCGTACTCGAAAACTTTGGAAGGCTGGTTCTGATAACTGACATTTGGATAAACAACTCTGTACTGTACATAGCTGTCATACTTCATAACTGTCCAGATTTTCACAGATTTTCCAGATTTTTGCCTTATATATTTTCTTTGTGTTCCTTATAAAACCTGTGGTTTTCTGCCATATCACTGGGATGATCTCAGAACTGATGTCACACAATAATTTCGTACATTTGAGTTTCAGACGTCAAGTCCTTCAGAAAATGTATCTTCACATAAAACCCTTGTTATTCTAGCACATTTCTAAGTTTAAAAGAGCAAATATGTAAAATCTGTCCCTATTTCTGGATCATTGTCACCCTTTATGTTGTGCTTTGCCCGCATTTCTTGCACTAAGAGATTGAGAGCTGTGAAAACTATCTGTAAGCCCTGATGATCATTGTGCCATTCCATGCAAAACAACAAACCTTCTGTGCTCAGACTTAAACAGGATTGCTATGCGTGTTGGCTTACATGGTTTCCTACACTTATTTACATTTAAACATGCTGCACGGCATGAATATACAATGAGTGCTGCTGTTCACGGCGCATCACCATGCACACATGTAAACTCAGTGTAGGCTTCATGCGAAGCTTACATGGAGTTTACTGAATCCAAGGGAATGTTTATGATGTAGAAGTTTTAATAAAAAAAATAAAGCCTGCACTAATTTGCTTTAGGATCTTTTACGTTCACTGAGGCTACCACCAACTCATGCTGATGGAACCTCAGTTTAATATCTCATCTAAAGGATAGTCAGTAAACAAAAACTAAAATTTAAATATATACAGGCAAATGGTAACAGCACCTGCTTAGTGGCTAGGTGCCTTTATTACTATGATATATTATGTATGCAAATCTTAAGTTGTTTGTGAGTTAATTCTTTAATCACTTTATTTTTTTAATCTTGAAAGCAACTAATAACAAAATGAAACAATCCTGTCAAATTGTCATGTTATCACAACATGTACAACCTGTTATTTACAAGAAAAACAATATTATACAACTTTAGCAACATCCTGTACTAGCTGCACCTTTGGTATTTCTCTAATATCAAAACACAAGCCATGTAAGATAACATAAATATTTATCTATATGCTTTCCTCCTTCTACAGTGTTGACCATCTACCTCCGCCAACTCAGCTTGAACACAGTGTACTTCTAGTAGAGAGGAGACCCCCCCCCCTTATAGGAAATTTCTCTGCTCTTTTGGGGTAAGCTGCATGAAAAGCCCATGATTGGCAGACATCATGGACACTGTGCCAGCAACCTGGAAGATGAGGTCATGTTGAGCTTAAGTCTCGAATCTACTTCTTTTCTGTTAATGTGGGCACTTGTATCACTTGCAAGGACCAAAAGTGTGCCATTGTGAACATGTTTGTGTGCTCTCTTCCACATGCAAAAAACAAAAGCACTATCATCAGCATCTTGGCTGATCATGTCCATGACCTTCCTTAACCAACTCCAATTCCAGACTCCCCCCATGCAGTAAGAATGATTGGCCAGGGGCACCCCACCACCACCAAAGAAGTGGAACACCTATTCTCCCTACCTGTGTTATCAGGCTTCTGAGCTGCAATTTTGAACTTGGTTTGCCCGGGCTGTAGTAAGGACTTTATCCTTCTGTTCCATGGGTGCAGCCTTTTATATACCAAAAATGTAATCTCTTAATGTAATCCAGTCTATCTAGCCATTTTTGGTATACTTACACAGCTCCTATGCACCACATAAATATAAAAACCTTAGCCACTAATTCTTTAAACAATTAATATTTAAGAATATACATACAAAGCAAAATAGTCTAACTGAAAAAATCTAGTCCAAAAGAAACAAACCACCTCTTATATAGAAGAGCTTTTAAGATATATAAACTTCCAAAAATATTAATCTTTAAACAAAACTTGTAGAATAAAACAGAGACGCAGACAGCTGTAAAATCCAGGATAGGCCTTTACTGAGTGCAAAACACAAGCGGTTTCACAATCTCAGATTGTGAAAGCGCTTGTGTTTTGCACTCAGTAAAGGCCTATCCTGGATTTTACAGCTGTCTGCGTCTCTGTTTTATTCTACATTATTTGTCTACAGTTCTTTGGAGACATTTCAGTGGGTATTCTCTTTTTGGCAGGTTGTTTTTTTGTTCTTTAAACAAAACTTGTTTACATTCATCCTTTTGACTACATTATGATAGACATAAAACATAACAGTTTTCAAAAATGCATAGAGGCTGGACAATAAATTCTAATATTCATTCTTTTCCCATTCTTGAAAAAATACAGTTATTAACTTTGAGCACATCCTTTCAACAGAATCCTCAAAATGTAGACTGCACATTTATTATTAAATGCATATACTTATATACACATCATAACCAACTTAATTAATAATAAATGAATTCTACGTAAAGTTGAAACAGAGTAGCTGTTAATATAGCATTTCTTTTTCACATGGCCTTAAATCTGGTATTACAAGAAAAACACATGGTATAACTGTAACAACATCTTTACTGGATATATTTATGTACATAGATGTAATAACTAACACAGAAAAGTTATTTAACCCAAATACATAATCCTTCATATAATCCAAGCTATAAATCTCATTATACAAATACATATACTTAAGTTTACAACATATGAACGTTCTGAATAACAGAAAATTCCCAACCTTAATATTAATCTTCCTGTCTTACTGGTAGGAGTAGTAGAAGAGGTGGCCATATTTGAAAAAAATCAGGTCAAAAATGTTATGCAGTCGAGTAAGTTTGTGTACCAAGTGCTCAAGGCAGTGTTTGTTTATTAAGCCTAGGATTTTGTGGGGGATATCCCATATTGGATGTATATATATCTTAATTTATATACAGCGCAGTAGTGCAGCGGTAGCATTGTCGCATCACAGCAAGAGGTTCTCTGGTTTAATTCTTGGCTGGGGTGCCTTCTGTCTGGAGTCTGCATGTCCTCCCTGTGTTTATGTGGGTTTCCTTCTGCATTACAAAGACATGCATCTGGAGCATTTCTCCCCAGCCTTCTGCTGAAAATTGGGCTCGTTACAAGTCAGACTTTCCCGGTTAACAAATGTTAAATAAATAAAAGATAGTTAAAGTTACTCCAAATAATAGAGTTTTTGCTAATAGAGAGATCATTTAGAATGCTGAGAAATCCCAAATGATTATCAGAGGCATACCTCTCAACTGTACAGATTTTCGCAGAATGTCCAAATTTTTGCCTCATATTTCTGGTTTGTTTTTCATAAAATTCTGGTTTTCTGGCAAATTAGTGGCAAATCATTAAATATTAAAGTTAGAAAATAATGACAGATATTTGAGTTTCAGACTTAATACCCTTCAGAAAATCCATGCTAATGCAAAACCTGTTTCTGTTTGCAAAAGGAATATTGTCGCTCGTCTAGTCAGGATGTAATAGCTGAGACTTTGTGGGTTCTGTTCAAGCAGCTTTATTATGTACAAACACATCAGGATTGAGGCTTAATAATTTTAATTTAGGTAAACTTATATACAAACTAGTTATTGCACTCATACATGCTCACTGTCTGTCTGCACTCTCAAAATAGCACTGAGATCAGTACATGCTATTTATATGCAAGTTCAGTCCTTGAAATGCTTCTTAAAGATACAGCACACATGCTCTGTTCTACATCCTCCCTCTTTGAGAAATAGGTTATGCAATATTGACAATATCAGTTGACTTAATCAATGCAAATACAATTCTTTGCCATGCAATTATACAGAACTAGATACACATACAGTATACACAATCAAATTGAGGTTTTTGTGTATTTTACACTAGGAGTGGAAATATGGCCAAAACATGTGAAAACTTGTTTAAACTTAGATAGTAGATTAATTTTGAATTTTGGTACACTTGCCCCTAGGGGGTTGAATTTGGAAATGAATTTAAACATTTAATTGATGTTTTGTAATATGCATAATATGTATATTTCTATGGATGATTTTGATATACTGTCTTTTTAAATTCTGCAATTGCTTAATTGGATGTGATTAATTCAGATGTATAAATTATACTGCTGGGTGCTCAGTAAATTATTCCTCTGAAGGCTTTTTGGCCGAGGTACCAAAACACAATATATCTTTCAGCAGTTGTACAGCTCTTGTTGTTTTTTGGGGGGTTTTTTTTGCAGTTTTTATTCCTTTTGTGGTTTTTGCTGTGTCTCTTGAAGGAGCTGCAGCATTTCCTGAAATTCTACATATTCAGAAGGAAAGTAATGGCTTCCTGTTTGCCGACTTTTTGAGAGAAAGAGAGGAGAAGTTGGCTAACTATGATCCCTGGTCATCTGAGAAATGTGATACCTATGATAAGAGGTTTGATGAACTTAAAAAACTTATGGTCAAAGAAATATCTTTATTTTATGACCTACGTTTATTAGAAAAATATGTTTGCCTCTCCATTCCTCTTAGAGGCTTAAGGATTGATAAATTGCCTGCCTTTGAATTTGGTGAAGATGAGGCTGATTTATTTGATGAGTGAAAAAACTTTGCCTTGCAGTGTATTTTGGGTTGGATTAATGTGCTTATTAAACGTTAATAACAGGGCACTTGGGAAAATCCAACTCCAAAGTTCTACTTTGCAAGATACGAAGGTGAAGGAAACGCCCTCTGTTTTTTCATCCAGGATGAAAGTTATTAAAAATGAATTATCTAAAGTGGAAAATGAAATTATTGAACAAAAAAAGAAAAAAATTAAATTGTGATGTAAATGACTACAAGAGGGGCTGTGTATTTTCATGGCAAAGGAGATCAAGAAATGGTAGATTCCAAGGGGGAAGTGTGAATTCGATGTCACGTAGGCCACGTGACTCATCTGTTTCATCTGTTGAGATGGTTGCAAGCAAGAAGACTGTGTCCTTTGAAAGTGTTGACTCTATTGTAGAATCTGAGAAACATTCAGAAAAGGAACAGCAGAAAAGTGATGGCTTTCAACCCAAAAGGCGTGTTGGGAGAGCCAAATGTCGTAATAAATGCTACTGACTGTTTCTTTCATCATGCTGATGTTTTCAGTCCCTTGCTGTTGGAATTCAGTGATACATCACATGTAAGTTCTGAAAATACTAATAACTTTGATACTGTGAATCTCAGTGACTTAAATGTGACTGTTGACATCTGAGAGTTACTTTTAAAAGGCAGTAAGTTCACACCCACTTACTATCCTGCTCGTGCTGATGTTCTTTAGATGTGAGTCATTTTTGCCGAAAACTCCACCGAAAAATGTTTTTTCAGTATAATGAGCAACATAATCCCAGGGATTCATGAAGCTCGTCACAAGGACAGTGTTAGCCTTGTGCTGAGCATGTGGCGTAAAGATGGCGCAGCACCACCATATGCATATTAATGAAGGCACACTGCCGCACCGTCCGCATGCACAGAAAACGTGCGCAAGTGCAGGCGGTGTGTTTAAACGCTGCACGGAGGCATGAACATGTCGCTACAGTTGTGCAACCTAAAATGCTGACTTGTACAGCCTGCCTCTAATAGTAATCACTCCTGTCAGTGTCCATGGATACTGAAATGTATGCAAAGCATATAAGAGAGTTCCGCAAACACCAAAATAAAATCACAGGAGTAAACACACAAGCACGTAGCTGAATGTTGAGCCCCCATCCCTAGAACTATTACATTTAAAACCCTGTGTCCGTATTTCATTGTAGTGTTGATTTTTATACCAAGTGGAAGCGAAACACAGTGTGTTTGCATGCCGCTGCCCTTTGCTAAGCCTAGCCCAATGGTTAGAGCATTCGCTTAGTATCTGCCCATTCACAGTCCAAGTTGTCCTTGTCTGGACAGCCCAAAAATGAATGGGTATAACGTGGGTCAACCTACCATGCCATGAAAGATAAGAATTTGCGTGTACCTATGTGCATGAAGTACAGCATGTGGAAGACCAAATATGCTAGGGTTGGCCTCAAAACCATAATGGTACCAGAGATATGTAGAGTTGGCAATGTGTACTGCTGTCTGTGCCATGGGCTAACAACCAGAGAAGGGATGGATGGTGTGTATGTGGATTTTAGGGGGGGGGGTGATGGGTAATGTAATAATCGGCCAAGTTGAGACTGGGTCGGATGTACAATAGGTGAACTGGAGGTGTACGAGGGAGCAGTGGGAGAATCCAAAAGGAAACTAAAGAACATACATTCACATCCCCAATACACCCTGTCAGGTCATATTGCAGAACACAATCCCACAAACATATGAACATTAAAATGTACGATACACATGTACAGAAACAGTACTGGCTCGCACCATATAATGGTTTGGCCTGAACTGAGCCATCCAACCCCTACACACCTGGATACATAATTGAATACCCATCGTCCCCTCTTCAGCACACCCCCCACCCTTGCTGAATGTCCACCAAAACCACCCATACTCAGGCTGCTAGCTTGGGCCAGCCATATCTGCACATAGTGCCCCCTACCTACATCTAGTAGGCGGTCTCACCCTAAGCAGTCTCAGGCCTGCAAACTAGGTATCCCATGCATGTATAACCCTCCCTCATTTTCATATAGCCAAAAGAATGGGGTTCATCGGCGGCCACAATTTTTGGACATCCCTCACGGGATAAGTGTCTGTTCTCAAGATTAGACTCGGTAGCACAACACGATTTCCACCACTGTTGACATCCGGACCACAAGTCGGATTAGCAGTACTTGTCCACAACCCTGCTCAGCCTCCACCCGGCCCTGCAGAACCTATGACCCGGGATTAAGCACCTGACTGTGATGCACGTCTCCCCATGTGCATTATCGGGAATATATACCTTTCACATGTTCCCAAGAAGCTTCCCCATAGCCATCTTCCAAATAGTACACGTCCACAAATTGAATACCCTGTCCAGGTTCCACGTTGTAATGATGCACACAACCCCTGTATACAAATGGTACAGGTCCCTCCTGGATGCGGGTGTTCGCATACATGGCCATGTATAACCCCAGATATGTAGTCATATATCTATAAATGTACATACTTATATTTGCATAGCTACACATCACACATACATGCATATAAGTAGTTGTCAAGCATGTGTCCTATTCATAAATATGTATACTTGCAAATGTATACATATGTCTCTCAGAAACATATGAACATTAACATGTACTATACATATGTATACCAATTGACTGTCACATTTGTTGCCAGTAGTGTGGAATGCCTGTAGTAAAGTCATATATCCTAACTACCATCCATGCAGAATGTATCACGGATGGTTTAATGGTCAAACCAGTGACTATGGTGTTTCTGTTCCTGGGTCCAAGCCATGCAAGGGCTGCTAATTTTATATGATACCCAGAATAATGGCTGTCGGATATAGGGTGATTAAGGCACTTTCAAGCAGATGTAAGTGGGTATGCTCAGCGGTAAGTGGCGGTCATTCAACAGTATGGGAAATCTAAATAAGCATGTAGGTGTATATGCATGTGTATGTACAGACATATATATATATATATCCATGAAGAATGAACATGGTCACAATAAAGCATTCATAACGAATGCGAAGGAAAACAGCAGCGGAACCCCCGTATTATTTAGTGCTGCCATATCAAGCTGGCCAGAGGGGAGCAAACCTCCTGCATCTCCAACCACAGGTAGGATGCTAATAGTGGGACTATCTTTGTCCACACTATTTGAACACCCTGACCATTATATGAACGTATGTTCCAGGACTATAAGCTTGGGACATCTGAATATACTTGGAGTGAGCCAACATACGGGATGTGTCTAGAGCAGTAGGTTGTGGTGCATGTGTAGTGGTGTGGTGCTTTTCCAACTGGAGAAGGAATGACTGCTGTGTTAGTGAAGTGTTGAGGCATGTGTTCGGGTAACTATGAACCATGGGTATACATCAAAATGAAGCAGCACACCAATAGTGTAGTGGTTAGAGCATCGCCTAACAAACAGGCATTCATGGTTCAAGTTCAACTACAGCGCATATCATTTTCTATGTGGAATGAATGTTGTTCTGCTGTAAAACTGACATAATAACATGTAAAAGTGAACTTGAGTATCACATGGGACTTTTATCCAAATCCATTCAATCAAAGTGGTACTGTCATAACAAATAAGGCACAAGTAAGCACAAATAAGCAGCAGTAAACATATATAACAAACAGTAAGCAAATCTGAGTGCGCTTGCACAGGTGTAAGCAGTGCCCAGCATAGGAAATGTATATAAGGATGTACAGATGTAATATATATATATATATATATATATATATATATATATATATATATATATATATATATATATATACACACACACACACACACACACACACACACACACACACACACACACACATATATATATATATATATATATATATATATATATATAAAGAATGAACGTCGGAACAATAAAGCATAGAAAAGGAATGAGAAGGGAATCAACAGCAACTATGGCATTATATAGTGCTGTCAGCGTATGTCATATCAAGCTGGCCAGGAGTGAGCAAAGCACTGCTACTCACACCACAGGCAGGGTTTTTTCCAGTGGGAGTAACTGCTAAGTCCACTTTACAAACAATTAGAGGGTAGTACTCAATGGGACTACCAAAAATTGACAGCATATTTGGATCGCCGTCCATTACACAAGCAAGGGCAGGTATGTTCAAGGACTAAATGGTGGGAGAGCATGATAATACATGTGTTGGGACAACATACGTGTAGGGCCCCTAATGCTGGGGGGAGGGCAATGTGTGGAGGTGTGTCATGGCCGTGAAAGCAACTGGATAATGGATGGATTGCGTGTATGTCGAACTCGGGTGGAGTCGAGGAACCATGGTTATGTGATTATGGATCCAGGTGTGTCATGGTTGGATGGCCTGGTTCTAATTGTACCGAGTCATGGAGTCCAGTGAGATAGTCATAAGTATGTATGCATACACACATGCATACATCTATATGTAGAAGTACATTCCCTGTAACATATCCATTCCATTTGCAGACATAAACACATGAATGTGCCCTTATAAACCTCGACAGTAGATAGAATAATAGGTAGTGCATAAGAGGGAAGGGCCGAAATTGCTAAAACGCAGAAGTGTGTACAATGTCCGAAACCTTCTGGAGGGTGTTAAGAAGAAACACGTATCTAAAGGGCTTAGACTTTACAAATTTTCCAATGGGTTGAACATTAGTAATTGTGACCTTGATGAATTATTACAGCTTTATGATCGGTTTGGGTTGAAATTAATGGATTTTATTATTAAAACTAATAACAAATGTATTAATTGTATGTTGGATGATTTAGAAAAAATGAATAGGAAGCTTGTGAATGATTTATTTGAATTTAATATTGGGCAGTATGATAAAATATTTGAAAATGTTGATTATAGTGTAAAAGTGAACTTGGATCGTAAAAAGAAAAATATTTTTACAGATGATAATGACTATGCTAAGAAAAATGTTTACCCATTTCCCAATTGGTTTTCTAGTGTTCCTGTGGAGGCCGATAACACAAATGTTGCACACGATTCTGACTATAACACACTACAAAAGGACATGGGTTCAGAACAAGATGTTATGGAGCAGGACCATTTACCTGATGATTATAATTCAAACTTTCCCCCTATTAGAAGGTCTGAACGTTTAGAAAATAGAAATAGGCAAAAAGTTTTTTTAGGGGGCACGTATGTACCCAGACAAAACAACAGAGGCAATTACAGGGGAGGGCACAGAAACAATTACAGATAAATGAGATATTTAATGAGACGAACATTCAGGTGACCCATAATGGTATATGTGTTTCATTGGATGGTTTTAAAATTTATAATTATGCAGATTTAAATATAGACACTACATATTTTTCTCTGTTTAAGAAGGGGTTCAAGTTTGTTCCCACTTTTAAACTGAAGATAGTGGATATTATTACAGAATTAAAACTGTATACTAGAAAATTAAATTTTAAGATCATGTTCAAAGGGGCTGCAGTTAATAGTAATGGAGAAAAGTGGATACTAAATAAGAAAAGCTGTTGTAACCCTACACTTCACCCCCTAATAATGGCATTTGAGAAAGCATGTGAGGGTGATATTCAAAATGAAATTAAAAGGCAGAATTCTACTAAACAATTTAATTTGAGTAAAGATGAATTTACTTTACTAAACATTTTTAGAACAAACAAAACATATAGAATTATGAAGCCTGATAGGGGTGGGGGTGTGGTGCTTTATTATGGTACAGATTATGTGAATGAATTAACTATGATTTTTTCTGATACAGAAAAATACCAAATTTCATGTAGGAATGAAGCTACTTTAGCACACAGGAAAATTAATTTTTTTCTGGAAGATTCTTTACTTCAAAAAGCTATTTCAGAGGACCTGTACAATTTTTAAAAAAACAGAGCATCCCCTTATACCCACAGCCTTTGGTATTCCCAAAGTGCATAAGTGTATTCAGAAACCCCCATTCAGGGCCATTATTTCTGCACATAATAGTTCCACACATGCTTTGTGCACATTTGTGGATAGAATTTTGAAAGACTCAATACAAACAGTTGACTATTTACTGAAGGACTCCTGGGACTTTTTGTCCAAATTTAATGAAAGATGGTATAACAATAAAGTTATTTTTTCCACTATACATGTAGTGGACTTATTTACCTCAGTTCCCCAAAAGGAGGGATTAGATTTATTTTATGAGGCCATCAAGGAACTTACTAGTTTTTCAGACTCTATGATTCATTTTATTATGGCTGCAAAGGAACATATTTTGTCAAATAACTACTTCATATTTGAAGGAGAATTTTATAGACAATTACAGGGAGTAGCAATGTGGGCAACATGCACCCCCATTTATGCCAACCTGGTACTTTATTCATGGGGAAAAATATATTTCCACAAGTCTTTATTCACAGATGTGACTTACATACTATTGTTTCTTGGATGATATTTTTATCCATTGGAACAATTCAAAATCCAACTTCAAAAGTTTTCTTGAACACATTAATAAGATATGTCCATTCTTTAAATTTACTGCCAACTTTTCAGATGTGGAGATTAGTTACTTTGACGTGAAGATTTCTAAAGATAAATTACAAAATAAGTTTGAATCCAGAATTTATAGCAAGGAAACTTTCTCAAACAGTTATCTAGACTTTCAAAGTTGTCACCCTTTCCACACCAAAAAAAACATTTTTAAAGGGCAGTTGGTCAGAGCAGGTAGAATGTGTTCTAAGAGGGAAACATTTTTGGAAGAGGTATCCATCATTACAGATATGTTTAAAGTAAGAGGATATCCAATTGGGTTATTGGAAAGGGTGGTGGAACAAGTAACGGAAGGATGGGGTTCAAGGTACAAGCCTTTGTTGGCTAGTGGTGAGACCATCCAAAAAGAAACTACCCAACCCCCCACTAAGAATGGTTACAATACCAGTATGGTTATTCCCTATGGAACTGGAGAGCGGACACTCAAGGAGATCATAAAAAGAAACTGGGTTATTTTTAAAGGTAATATTGAAATTTTTAACAACTTAGGGCAAATCCCCAGCTTTGTTTATAAAGCCGGGAAAAACTTTAAATTTTTGACTGAACACCTTACTATACCCAGGACATTGTCTTTGAAAGGAACGACCAGGTGTGGTCACTGCAACTAATTCCCGTTTGTGTTGAATCAAGATGTGGTACACATAGGGGGCAATAGGAAGGGCATTTTATTGCAAAGAGATAACTGTGACACAAAAGGGATTATTCATGTTGCTATTTGCCAAACATGTTTATATTATTACATTGGTAAAACAGAGAGAAAATTCTGCCTAAGGATATGTGAACATTTGTATGCTACTGCTAAAGATAATACCAACAATGCTCTTTTCAAACATTCATTGACCTGTTAAGGTTTCACAGAATTTATGTTTGGTATTCTTGAAGTGATTAAACACAAACCAAGAGGTGGTTGGTGGGAATTGAATGTGGATTTGAGGGAATTTTATTGGATTGTTAAGTCAAATGCCTTAATAGAACCAGGATTAAATGACTATTTATTTCTACTGCCTGTATTAGAGAAAAAAAGTGTTAACATTTTAAATGTTTCATGTTTTTAATAATAGGGTATGTATTGTTTATTATATTTTTTTAAAAGAAACAACACTTTTCATGTACAAAGTAATATTTACTAATTATCTTTTCATTTAATTATTCAATTAACTGTATTTAATTAAGTGTATTCAATTAACTGTTTTTATTAGTTTGTATAAAAGGGTTGACTTGTAGTGGAAATTAGTTATAATGAAGTCCCCGAAGGCTTGGGGAAGAAAGCGCTTAACTAATAAATTTGTGGAGCATTATTCTTGCATCTTGTACCTTGGTTTATGCGTGAGCTTATGGTGTGACTACTACTCGTTTGGGCATTAAACTGTTTTTTGAGTGTTCAGTATTTGGATGTCCTTCAAACGGGTACTTTTGGACAGCTCAACAATTTGCTGTAGGAGGTCTCTGTCCAACCTATAGCATTCCACTATCTCCAGCTCATGTAGCCCCTGGTAGGTTACCCTGAGACTGTACACTCTTCTCTGTCTCCTCACTGTGGGTTGTTTGGCAGCATTCGCATCCTCACTACCCTCAGTGTCTTACACATGTTGTTCTATGTTGCCTGCTGCAGCCCTTCTCATTTTGTAGGTTTGTTTGTTAAAATTTCCCCACTTGTATGCACCGGTGGTGTAGAGTGTGGAAAAAAACAGAGATGAAGGTGTTTGCTTAGTTTATAGTAGTGTTCTGAGTTGGGCTGGTCTGCTGCCTCTGTAATTGGCTGATCCTGATACATTTCACCTGTCAGCTCAGCTAGTTCTCCTTGATTACTTTCCTTATGCTGTTTCCCCTTCCGATTGCCCTAGGCAGGTTTAGACACACCCCTAGCTTAGCTGTGCTAAGCTGGGAGCAATCCCGAGCTACAGGGCTCCAATCCACTTATAGTATGCCTGACACACCCACCATGATGTCACCTATATCCAAGTCTTGCACCCAGCTATCTATACTCTTACACTCTTGGGACCTGCCTCACACCCTGGGGAAAGCTAGGATTCACTATCCTTCACCTCATTTGCATAGGATTGCCTGCTAATGTATAGTTACATGTTCAATACTGAGCCTCTCCTAAACTAACCACTGCTTACCATCGCGCAAATCTGCACACACCTGCTCACAACTGCTCAAAAGTGCCTTACTCACTCCGTATCCAATGGCCCTTGTTCTGCCCAGCAACAAGATAACAGGCCTCTACAAGGCTCAAAATCAGGACCCTGCACACCACAGACGATGTGCTTTACTACTAAGCCATGGCAGATATACAGACATCGAATGTTATCACAAACATATCATCCAGCACAGTCATTCAACAGTATAAGGACATGTATTCCATTACGTAGATGTGTGCGTGTTAATGTCTATATATCTATATGTATATATATATATATATATATATATATATATATATATCTATATATATATATATATATATATATATATATATATATATACATAGATATAGATTATATATCCCAAGAACAAACCTCGTGACACCAAAGCATTAGAAAAAATAAACACCAGCAGCTCCTGTATTATGTACTGGTGTTAATCCCAAGGCAAGTGTGTTTCTGTCCGGCACATGGGCTCAGACTGTATTCTGGGTAATATTAGGGTTGCTGACTTTACTCACCAGGCCTATTGCCAAATGTATGGGTATGTCTTGCCAATCCAGTCTCCTGGCTGATTGTGACATATATGGCCACTATATAGGGAAACTACAAAACACACTCCTCAACACATCCAGTGGCTAGACACTCACAGCCTTCAACACATAGGGTATGACTGACAAACACACACCTACTATGCCTTGGACTAGAACACCTGCCTGACTACTTTAACACACTACAGCATTATGCAGTTACAGAATGCGCTACCGAGATTAATGGGTCATAATTAATCCCAGAGGTGTATTCCTAGGTGGGTGACATCATCAGCCTTGCCAAAGTTGAGTATAGGAATTGTACGGAGTGTGAGTACTCTAAAAAGCATTGTTCTGTCCTCAGGCAGATGGACACACACACACTTGGCATGTCTGGGATTAGAACATTGCCTAATTATTTTATCACATTACAGCATTACGCAGTTACAGAACATGCTACCGAGATTACTGGGTCACTTCAATCCCAGAAGTGTATTTCTAGGTGGGTGACATCATCAGCCTTGCCAAAGTTGAGTATAGGAATTGTACGGAGTGTTAGTACGCTAAAAAGCATTGCTCTGTCCACAGGCAGATGGACACACACACACTTGGCATATCTGGGATTAGAACACCGCCTAATTATTTTATCACACTATGGCATTACGCAGTTACAGAACATGCTACCAAAATTACTGGGTCACTGCAATCCCAGAGGTGTATTTCTAGGTGGGTGACATCATCAGCCTTGCCAAAGTTGAGTATAGGAATTGTATGGAGTGTGAGTACTCTAAAAAGCATTGTTCTGTCCTCAGGCAGACGGACACACACACGCCAGTGGTGGGATCAGAACATCTGCCTATCTACAGGCCACTTTTACAGTACTACGCAGTTACGAATTGCACCACAGAGATTACACATTCCAAGGCAGTCATCATGACCTTCTAGGATTGCAGACATCAACAGGGATGCTGACAGTTAAGATGTACATAGCTGTGAACCTGTGTGTTTAGCATAGGAGTCCATCCTGAACAGGAGTATGCCCATCTGTGGAATGGACAACTACTATCACTATACAGGGTTACAATGGCCATGCTCATACACATATAAGCACATAACTTACACAAGGTGTCAGTGGGCATGCTGACACACTTAGTAGCACAGGGCTGTTTGGAATGCACTATGAGTCCAACTACACAAGGTTATACTGGGCATGCTCATACACTTAGTAGCACAGGGCTGTTTGGGATGCACTCTGATTCTAAACATGGAAGGCCACAGTGGCCATGCTCATACAGTTAGACATACAGAACAAGTTGTAATGGACTCCGTTGTTAGTAGTTGTCATTGTTAGCAGGAATGCTGCACTACATATATCTGACAATGGTCATCTACACAGCATCTGCTGCTGTCCATCACCTTAGCTGTATCAGTCTATACCAAGCACAATACTACCACTCGCAGTGATGTCATGCTAGGAATGGCAACTGCTTGGCCAACACAATGAGCCAATGTCCTGTTGTAATTATAAGGTTGTCCAGTGTCTGTCATTCTGAGATGACATGACTGACAGAAGACAAGCCTTTGTCACAGATCACATGCATCCATGATTCAAGGGAGTGGTGATAATACCTAGTTCGCATTTGCCCATATAGTGCCATTCCAAGGCAAATGTTCTAAACACAAGATAACACCCTGACACATAGTAGAAAATTGCATTGCATGCTTATGCTAACCAGTGCTAGATGTGTTGCTGTCATAATCACAGCTGCTCACTGTTGAACCTATAATGGGGAATACTGACGTCTGTGCAGTGAGGAACACCTGGCTGAAAGCTCTGTAGTGTACAATAGCACTACCACCATATAACTCAGAACCAGACATGTGGGCCATAACACTCCTACGGACGACTCCAGGTGGTGGTGTCCCCACATTCATAATGGCTACTCACATGTACAGACCAGTACTCCAACATAAATCATCACAGATGAGCCAGGTGCAGGTCACAGTGTCAAAAGCTGCATTCTAGGATGTAATCCTCAAACACCACCAGGTCCTCAGACCACCAACACGCATCCATACATGTGGTATGACATGTAATGGTACACCACCAAGTAACCTTTGACTGGTGGACTGTACCTAGCCCTGCAACAACTGTGCAGAGTACCCATGTACTGACACAGTTGCATTATGTGTTATGCAATGCAATGATACCACTGTTTGTAACCAGGTCAGCTGTACACATACCAGGGTCCCTTGGATATTGACAGCATTAACAGATGACTGTTGCTGTGCACCATTCAGTGTGTACACAGCCTGACATGAAGCTATGATTGTACAAGATGTTTATGTGGGGAGCAGATTGTTTTGACATTTATGTAGGATACAACCTGGGATGTGGACAGGTCCCATGCAGCCTATATGTATGGCATTAGAGAGTGCCACTTGTACCTGCACAGTTGTTATTACAGGGGGTCTGTAGTGTACATGGATATATGAATGTGTACCTGTTGGGGGGGGGCAGTGTGTTTATGTTATCCAAGACCCTATATGGATGAACAGGTGCTATTTCCGTAGGTGCAGTACTTCTCATGCCATAGTGCTGTGAAGCACAGCAGGTCTTGTTGTTGCCATTATGTTTCATGACACAGCTATGGAATCCTTTGTGTTTGGCCTCATAATATGTGGATGATTAGTTTCACAGTAGCTTTGTGTGGCATTATATGGTGTATCGGCATCTTACTGAAGCTGACCATGGATCAACTTCCACTCATGTGTGTTGACTCATGCAACAGTTACTACCTTCTGTGGTACAGTTTAAGGCAGGGTACCACCAGTTTGCCTTCATGTTTGTGTTTGTTTGAATCCTGTTTCTGTTTCAGTGGCATGATCACTGCACATATGTGAGTGCCTAAAGTGCATTTGTGTTGGACCCAGCATTTGCACATGCATTGTACATCTGCATGAGTGCCATGACAGTCACCACTTTGCTCTTAAGGAACCTAACATTGGCTTTGAAGACTGACCATTTGTGGCATACTGTTAGCCCTGTTGGTGTGCCTATGGTGATCCAGGTCATTGGTGTTGATGAAATCTAACATGCATTGAGCACATGTGTTGGTACATGATGAGTCTTCCCAGTTCATAATGGGATAGCTGAGTGGCCATGATTATGGTTTCCTGTCTCAAAACTGGTATTCCCCATTACAGCACAATGAGAGTTGGGAATTCTGAGGCATGGTGGATGATCTGTCACAAGGTGCAATTTGGATTACACTTTGGCACAAAGGTAGTTGCTCAGCATAATGCATCTTACGTTGTGCAAGTGCAACTTGTGTAGGGGTGTACATATCCCTCAAGAAGTTGGACATACCTGTGGCCCATGTGTTCCAATAAAGGATGATGGCCAAGAGGTGAGGTATGTGTTATAACATGGTCATGCAGGGGTGCTCTCCAAAGCGTTGAACCATATCTCAATCACTGCACAGATATGTTCTCCATGTTTCAGATTGCCATAAGTTAGTCCATATTGAGTACCTGATTTGTATCATTGAGTAGCAAGACCCACAGTTTATTTCTTGGCTGTCCCTGTTGCACCAGTGGACTTTCACTTGAACCTGACATGATAAGGGCACTATAGGGGAAGCATGGGCCGTTGCCAGTATCCAGATTCTCAGGGATGACAGGTGCAGGCCCTGTCTGGCAAAGCATCATGGTCTGTCAACCATGTTATCCCAGGCAGAGAGATGCTGGATACTCTTTGAATTACACCAGTACATTTCACGATTGTGGAATACAATCCTTGTCCCTGTACTACTGCATCATTCTGGCCAATGGCAGAATGCTACCCAGGACTTGGGACATACCTGCATGAGCTACAAGACCTGACAGTTCCTGCATGTGTTTCCATGCAGTCCAGGCTACTGCATCACAGGTCCTGCACAACAACATAGAATATGCCAGAGACATGTGTATAGTTCTAAAGGTGGTCTGAGTGTATGGGTATGTGGCTAATCATGGCAGACAGGCAGTTGACAGTATGTTTGCCCTCATATAGCTTGGTATGTAACATAGTGCTAAGGTTTGCCTTCACAAATGAGTACTGTGTGGCCATGTGTTCTGAGGTGTGACACAGTTATGCAAACTATGTTGTACAGTCTATGTATTCTGTTGTCTGTCTATTCCAACTTGGGAGGCCTATTGCTTGGCCAGATAATTAGAGGCCTCTGTGGATGGGTGTGATATCTGGTGGAATGTGTGTGTCCTTACTGTGTTCTGGTAAGGGTACGTGTTGGTTGTGGTGATGAGATGCTTGTGTTAACCTACACCTCTTGACTGTCTAGTCCAGTCATGGGAGTAGAATGGACTGCCTCCAGGCTCACCCCTGTAGCTACATCCCAGACAATGTGTGGGGTGTGGTGTTAGGCACGTTTGGCAGTGTACATGACATAGAGATTGCAATCCCCCAGGATGGCCACATACACAAAGCTGACATTAGTAAACACCAGTAGCTGACTAGTGGACATGCCTGTATGAGCATTCAGTACTGCAAGTACCACGTACTGTATTTAGTATACTTACTGCTTATGAAGATGTTGTAGACAGTGATGCCCACATATAAATATTTGTGTTATGGACGTGGCAACACTAGCTATTACAGGAACATGGTAGCTACCTTTAGTAGCAATCCCCCTCTGAGGGCCACATCACATCCTGATAGTTAATTACAGATGATGCAAGTGTGAACAGGGCTGAATCCTTGTCTGGGTATATACTCACATACCCAGCAGAACCATGAGCTCTGTTGGGCACAGACATCCACTCCCCACACAGAGTCAAATATCAATAGACTCTGCTGCCACTATCGACACGATGAAGATATAATCAGATAGTGTACGCCATCACCTATGAGGCAGCTATTACACATGGGCAGCAGTTTCCTACATCTTACACTCCTACTGCAGATGTCACACTGGAGTTAAAGATGATATGCACCTTGTTTCATTACCAGTACTGTCAACATATTTCCAAGCAGCTGTTAGTCTGGCAATGAGAGGTTAGGCTACACAAATCTAAACGTTCAACCAGTGTGTCTCTACTGTCAATATTCACTCTATGCAGGTGTGCACATAGCCATTTGGCACAGCCCTGTAACAAGGGTCAGTACACATTTTCAAACATGTACACATGCACAGCTGTCATTGCTTGCAAACAATAGTAGAGAGGTGGATATTAGGCAAGGCTCATAAGACAAATCCACCACCGTGAATAGCACAAGTAACCAGAAACTGAGGGTATTGCTACTCAACGCCAGAAGTCTAAACCTCAAAATGCACATGCTCGAGTCACTCCTCAGTATGGAGAACATCGATATCTGTGCAGTAACAGACACCTGGTTTAAGGCTCCAGAGAGCATCCCAGCACTACCAGGCTATAACTCATACCACACCTTTCGGCCACAGAACCTGGACTGGAACACAAAAGGTGAGGGTGTATCTATATTCATCAAGGATACTCACACCTCCAGGTTAGTGGCACAGCACGATGCATCAGAGATCATCCAAGTGCAACTGACAATGGGCAAAACTGAAATTCAAACTGTAGCTTGCTACAGATCACCCACCATGACCCAGGACCCACATTCCACATTTCTGTAGACACTGGGAAACATGCAGGTCCTACCAAACACCCTAATACTGGGTGATTTCAACTACCCAAACATTAACTGGGAGAACTACTCAAGTACTAACTCCCTTGCCCAGCACTTTCTAGAATTTCTAAACGCAAACACCCTGGAATAACTGGTCTACACCCCAACCAGAGGTAACAACATATTGGACCTGGTCATCACCAACATGGGCGACTGGTGTTCCACACCCGATGTCAACCCCTCGCTGGTTAGATCAGACCATAGACTAATCACTCTGGATATTCACATTCTGCTCACAACCCCAGACAAGGAAACCACCATGAAAATATTTTCCAAAGCAGACTTCATGTTGCTTATGCCCGAGGTGGAAAGGTTCACAGCCCCCATGCCAATGGACAATGCTGTCCAAGATGCTGAAACCTATACAAAGGCACTCTATGATCATCTGCAGGAATGCATGGATCATGCTATCCCAAGTCAAACCTAGACTCACTCCTCCAACAAAAGGAAACTGGTCTGTTGGACCCCTGCCATAAACAGGCTCTACAACAGAAGGAGGAAACTAGTACAGATAAGAGCAAAATCCCTAGAAGGACAGACATCCCTGATCAGTATCAGCAAGAAACTACGATCCCTCATGAAATCATCCAAGGCTAGATTCAAAAGACAATTTCCCAAGGACCCTACAGATAACCACAAAGTGTTCTTTAGCTATGTCAGGAACCTAAGTGGGAACTCTCAGATCTGCTCTGAGCTGGTGCAGCCTGGCACAAAATACACTGAACCAATTGATATTGCCAACATTTTGGCAGACAGGTTCAGTGCAAATGTCACACCCCTCTCAACCCCTAAACAGCCCATAACCATACCAGAAGAATGTACAGCAATCACCGGCACACAGGTTAAAACAGCCCTATCCAAAGCCACAAACACAGCCTTAATGGGACCGGACAGTGTCCCAGGCTGTGTCTTACAAGAGCTCCAAATTAACTAACCCCTCACCTAAACACACTGTTCAAACCCAGCCTCTCTACAGGCTACATAGCCACAGAGTGGTGCACAGCAACAATTATCCCACTCCACAAAGGTGGTGCCACAACGGACCCTGGGAACTATTGCCCTATAAGCCTGACTTGCCTGGTCTGCAAGGCTATGGAGTGCATCATCATGGAATTCATTAACAGAGACATTGGGAACCTCCAGACACTCAACCCAACCCAGGTCAGCTTGATTGAGTGCAGATCATGCCTATTGAACCTGTTTGATGTCTTACAGTCACCTAGACTTTAGGTGTGAGGTGTGGTAGTTCACACATACTACTTGGACCTCGCTAAGGATTATGACACCATTCCTCACTCAGGTATTATTTATAAACTCACCAACCAGTACATACACCCATACATCACAGGTTGGGTTGCCAACAGGCTTACACACAGAACCCACATGGTAAGCCTAGCAGCCTCCAGGTCCATCTCTTAACCAGTCACAACTGGTGTCCCACAGGACTCAGTCCTGGGACCCCTACTGTTTGCCATATACTTCTCAGAGGTACAGACAAACACAGGTGGACTACAGCAGACCGTGTTTGGTGATTACTGCAAACTGGGAGCCATAACTGACAGTCCAGCTGTCATAGATGTCCTTCAAGGGGCCTCACATACACCAACACAGGGTGTCAAAGTCATGGCCTCCAGCTAAAGGCCACAAACTGCATGGTCATTCCATGTTGGGAAAACTAAACACCCCCATATTATCACATGAGTGGCAGCCACATTAATACAGATGAGATAATGAGTATGTGGGGACTAGATTAGATAGTGATCTCTCCTTTGACAATCATATCTCCAAAGTAATTAGGACATCCTTCTATGTAGGCTATCTGATTACTTAAGAGTTCACATCTAGACATACTGAGGTTATTGTGCCCCTTTACTCATCACTCATCAATCCCATCATCGAGTATGATAACTCATTTGGGATGTACCTCAGAAGACACATCCAACAGCTGGAGTGTCCACGAACATACCTCACCAAGAGGATTACCGGCCTCAGACATGTGTCCTATGCTACCAGACTGAATGAACTCTTGTATTACTCAGTGGCATCTCGTTTACTCAGAGATGATCTTTGCTGACCAACAAAGCCATGTCCAAGTCAGGCTTAATGGATATGCTCCATCTATGGGAATCCATGTCACAGTGAGCCACACACTGTAATGAGCTACACCTTGCCACAACCATAACTGGAAGATGCTGGAGTGACAGATTCCTGTCACAGGTACTCCCCATGCTTTGGAACTACATCCCCGATTACATTATATGGAGCCCCTCACTAACACTCCAGGGAAACCTTGTAGAGTAGATGGGGAACAGTGGATACACCCCAGGGATCCTGCAATTGGCTCTGCTCCACAGAAGGGCAGTTAATTAATTAATCAATGGGGTGGCGACAGCTGACACATTTTGGCTAGGCTTATGAATGGTCTCTGGCAGTTAGCCAAGTACCTACCTATGTACCTATGAATCTATACATAGAGTATCAGCACATTCTGATAGCTTAATTTACTGTGCAGGTGTTGACTTACTTTGTGCCAATAGTGGTTGTGTGTGCAATAGTTGAGGGCTGCACACAATAGACTGCCTATACATGACAATGTACAGGTGGTCTTGTGTGTGTGCCATCCATGTTTACTGTGTGTGCAGGTGGAGAAGGGTGTCAGTCCATAGGTTCCTACACTGTCAGTGTGTGTGCAATACATTCCCTCTTTGCCAAGGCATGGGCATACTAGGCACGCCTCCATCTGCCTACTGAGGCTGGCTCAGGGTGTTCGTGGTCTGAGTCCCTCTGTGCCTGTGGAGCCCTTGGCACCAGTGGTGGGCTGTGAAGGCCTTCACCATTCTGTCCCTGCTGCAGCTGTTTCTGCAGGATCATATTGTGTAGCATGGCACGTATTATGAAGATGTCGGCACATGTGCCTGGAGAGTACTGCAAGGCTCCACCAGATATGTCCAAGCAATGGAACTGTGATTTCAGCATCCCAAACACACATTCTATGATGATTCTGGTTTGTGCGTGTGCCTCATTATGGTGTTCTTGCATGGATGTGTGTGCATTTCTGATGGGAGTCATCATCCATGGTTCCAGTGCATAGCCAGCATCCCCCACCAGGTGGCCATATGGGATGTCCCCCCTGGCAAATACCAAATACAGCTGTGAGGCATGCCAGATGTGGGAGTCGTGATAGCTTCCAGGGCTGCCAGCAAACACATCAATGATAATGCCCTGGGCATTGCACATGACCTGGCAGTTGATGGAGGGGTATCCCTTGCGGTTTATGTATCACCTACTCTACTCACCGGGTGGTGACTTGATGTGTATGTGCGTGCAGTCTATTGCACCCAGTACCTCCGGGTATTCTGCCACATGGTGGAAGAGACGCATATTGCTGGCCAACTCCTCCTGCGTTTGGGGGAAGTATATGTGCTCATTGGCATGTGGTAACATGGCATCCAGGAACTGGTGGAGTACCCTGGATGCTGATGCCTGTGAGATCCCCAGGATATCCCCAGTTTGCCTTTGAAAGGTACCTGTGGCTAGTATTCTCAAGCTTACACATACCTTCGTATCAACTGGGATGGGTTCCCCTGTTATTTCTGGCTATGAGGCATGGCTTGCACAGCAAAACAAGTTGCTGTATGGTTTTCCTATCCACCCTATTACGCTCTACTATCTCCAGATCATTTAGCCCCTGGTAGGTTACCCTGGGTCTGAACACTCTTCTCCTCCTCCAGTGCCTGAGGTGGTTGTCAGCATCATCCTCCACATCACACATGCTGGTGAATCAAAGCTATGGAAGCCCCTAACATGTACATATTAAAAGTTCCTCATCTGTATACACTGATAGTGCAGAGTGTATGGGAATACACAAGTGTGTGTGAGGTGCTTTCACACTTTATACTATTGTGCTATGGATGCTGCTGATGTCATTGGGTGTGTATGTGCAATTCCAGCTGCAGGGTATCTTAATTATGGGTTTTACAGTGAGTACTGCAATTGTAAGGTCTTTGGTGTTGAATTATGCTTGCCTGCCATAATTTATCTGTTGCCCCTTAATTCACTTTTCAACCCGAATCCCCTCCCATTGACAGGCATGCATCCAGCTGCCGGCTTTCTTGTTTTGTATTTTCCCTCCCCAGGAATGTGTTGTGAAATGTGTTATGTAGCTGATCTACTGCAATTTTGCTTTGTTCTGCTGTGACAGTACTGTTTTCTTTGCAGAATGGCACCTCCCCTTTCCTGTTCTGCAGGTAGCTGCTAGCAGCCTTGTTAGTTGTTGTCAATGGTCCACTGTGGGTTCCTAGGTATTAATTACTCATTTGTACTCCAATTTCCATGCTGCAGCATTTCCTTACCTTTTTCCCGTATCCTTCCTGTTTCCACTCTGGTGCGTGCCGCGCACAGCCTTTTACCGGGTTTACAGTGCGTTTTCATTCACGTTCACATGCAGATTCAGTTACCTTGTGTGCTCTCAGCTAAGCAAACCTATGGCTACTTCAACACACCCCTATCCTGCAGCTTTGCTTAGCATCAGACAAACCGGGTTAGCAATGCTCCAATGTGCTTACATCAAAGGTGGCACACCCCTCTCTTGATGTCATCTTTATCTCCAGGGCACACCTCGGTGTTGTAACGCTACGCTGTGAGGTACATCCTTACACCGGCATGGAATTTGTGATTCACTATTACTCCTCTCATTTGCATGGCATTACCTACTAATTGCTAGTTACCATGCAGAACACTGTCACAGCCCCTTAGCAACCCTTGCGCCATGGTGTGGTGTAGCATGCATGCCATTGACTATTATGGGGAAATCATGAAAAGTGTTACATTGCAGTTTTATTCCATATAATTTTATTTTCATTGTGATCCCCTTTGCGCACCAATGCCCTGCGCTTTAACTTTGCGTTAGTATGGGCATAATATTAAATATTCTTTTTCATAATTTGTGCATATTGTTTTATGCCACTGGCTATATATTAAGCCATTGGCATATATTAACAGTATAATACATGTGTTTGGTCCACTGTCATGGCTCCGATTTTATGTTTGCAAAATGTAAACTGTTTTTTTCGGTTTACATTTCTGCATGCTTACAATACACCTGCACCACTTCCTGAATCACTATATACCTCCATTTACATGCTATACTGCTGCACATGGGGTGATTAGCATACAGGCACCGGGAGCTGTGTGGGCGTAGCATATGCAGGTAGTGCATGTGGAAACAGCTCGTACCTGAATCGCTCGGGGGCCATATTTGGTGTTAGATCGCCAACGCTATGCCTGCACCTGGCACAAGCTTCATGAATCCCGGGGAGTGTCTTTCCTAACAGTGTTAATGATGATGATTCCTTACTGGACCTATCTATTTATGAAAATGACTTTTGTGAATTGGATGTTTTGGATGGTATTGAAAATGTGAATATATCTGATGAAAGTTTTATTACTGATTATGGTAGACTTTCTTTACCTAACTTACCTAGTTTGAGCAAGTTCTATCCTCCTAAACCATCTGTTGTTTTGTCTACTTTTGAGAAGGCTTTATGCAGCAAAGTAGAACGTGAGTATTTTAAGTTTAACAGAATGCATAAAACTTATAATTTGGAAAAACAATCTTGGTTGACTTTACAGCAATTAATCCAAGTCACTGACAAATATGTGTTTGTGCAAGCTGACAAAGGGGGAAATTGGGTCATTATGGGAAGTCTTAATATCAGAGTATGGCTTTAGATTTATTGTCTGATGAAATGGTATATTGCAAATTAGTCCATTACCCCTCATCACAGTTTAATGAATGGTTATTAGAATTATTGGAGAGGTGAAAGACTAGCCCCCGGATTTACGAAGCCCTTTATAGCACGCAGGATTAGTTTAAGAGCTATTTTTGGCAATATGGCCAACATGCGATCCAGGAATGAGTTCCCAGGACGTGCAAGTGAGCTCTTACACTAATCCTGCACTGACCGAGCTTCTGTATGCAAATTACCCTTATTTGCAGGTGAAAACCATGAAAATGCAGGTAATCTGTGATCCAGGAAGCTGGCAGCTCACCTTGCAGGATGAGTGCAGTGTGCAGAAATGTACTCGGTTAGTAACCGAGTACATTTCTGCAATCTACAAAACGGAGCTATGACAGCTCCAAATAAAGGCTGCATATCATTGAGGAAGCATGCCAATGGCCAACATAGAAGGCCATTGGTATTGCAAACTGTTTAAAAAAAATAAATAAACATATTTTATTTTTTTGTGATGATGTCGCCTGTTGAAGCATAGAGCAGCAGCGCGCAAATGGGACTGGGGGAAAATAATAAAATAAACCTAAAATAAGCATTCTAAGTAAAATCAGTATTCTGCCATGCAAGTCAATGGCAGGCAGAAGACAACCTGGCCAGTGAGTAATGGTTGCTAAGGGGGTAGGCTCAATGTGGGACATGTAACTATGCATTAGCAGGTAATTCTATGCAAATTAGGGAAAGGTTAGTGAATCCCAGATTTTCCCAGGGTGTGATGCAGGTCCCAAGAGTCTAAGAGTATAAATAGCTGAGTGCAAGATTAGGATATAGGTGACATCATGGGGGGGTGTCAGGCATACTGTAAGTGGATTGGAGCCCTGTGGCTTGGGATTGCTCCTAGCTTAGCACAGCTAAGCTAGAGGTGTGTCTAAACCAACCTAGCACTCTTTACAAAGCGTAAGCGGGTGCGCGCGCTGTGCACCGGGTTTTACAGGAAGAAAAAAGAAGTTAAACTAGGAAATAGCAGCTCTGTGCACATATGAGCACTCTGTTTGAGTGGCGTGCACACAGGCTTAAACAGGGAGGCAATGGGAAGGGAAAACAGCAGTAGGAAGGTAATCAAGGAGAACTAGCTTAGCTGACAGGTGAAATGTATCAGAATCAACCAATTACACACACAGCAGTCCAGCCCAGCCCAGTATACCACTATAAACTATGAAAACACCTGTCCCCCTTGGTTTTCCCAAAAACTCTGCACCATCACCACAGACAGACAGACGGGGAAATTTTACAAAACAAAAACAAGAGAAAAAATGCTAAGGGCTGCTTTTGCTATCATAAACCAGCATGTGAAAGAGGTGAAGGGTGGTGAAGATGTGAATGCTGCTGAGCAACCCAAAGTGAGGAGAAGGGGAAGAGAGTACAGACCCAAGGTAACCTACCAAGGGCTACATGAGCTGGAGATAGTGGAGCGCTATAGGGTGGACAGGGACCTCCTACAGCAAATTGTTGAGCTGTGCCAGCCACACCTCACACACAGAGCTAACCAAGGTATGTGTAGGCCTAAGAATACTAGCTACAGGTACCTTCCAAAGGCCAACTGGGGATATGATGGGGATTTCACAGGCATCAGCATCCAGGGTACTCCACTAGTTCCTGAATGCCATGTCAGCACATGTTGGTGAGCACATATTTTTCCCCATCACCCACGAGGCGTTGGCCAGCAATATGTGTCTCTTCCACCAAATAGCAGAATACCCTGAGGTAGTGGGTGCAATAGACTGCATGCACATATGCATTAAAGCACCACCAGGTGAGCAGGGTAGGGTCTACATCAACCACAAGGGCTTCCCCTACATCAACTGCCAGGTCATGTGAGATGCCCAGGGCATAATAATGAATGTGTGTGCTGGCTGCCCTGGAAGTTACCATGGTTCCCACATCTGGCATCTGACGCAGCTGTACCAGACATTTGCCAATGGGGATATCCCACACGGTCACCTAGTGGGGGATGCTGGATATGCACTGGAACCATGGCTGATGACACTCATCAGAAATTCACACACACCTGAACAAAAACTCCATAAGGAGGCACACTCACAAACATGAATCATAATAGAGCATTTGTTTGGGATGCTCAAGTCACGGTTCTGGTGCCTGGACACATCTGGTGAAGCCTTGCAGTACTCACCAACTACATGTACCCAAATTGTCCTTGTATGTGCCATGCTACACAATATGATCCTGCGGAAACAGCTGCAGCAGGAACTGCATGGGGCAGGGCCACACAGCCCCCCACCAGTGCCAATGCTTGCATAGGCACAGAGTGACTCAGAGGAGGAACAACCTGAGCCTGCCCCAGTAGGCAGAAGGAGGCATGCCCAGTATGCCCTGGCCCTGGCAAAAAGGCAACGCATAGCACATGCACTGACACAGTAGGGACCCAGGGAATGACATCTCCCTCCTATTGGCACATACAGTAAAAGGGATGCCAAATATGACACTACCTGTGCTCAACCATGTATAGGGAGTGTACTATGTTCATCCGACATAGGCAGCCCTACAGTACCACCCTCAAGACTGGGACACCCACACATGCCAGTTGGGGGGGCACATACCCAACAACAGTCACAACCAGCAGGATAGGTGTAGACAAACACAAACAAATGCTGTAATATGGCCTCTGAATGAGCCCCATGGGTAACCCCTACCCCAGGCCTACATGGACAGACTACAGCAGGCCAGCCAGTTGGATGTAAGTTTTGAAGGCTAGGAGGTCAGAAACTAATATGTAGATAGTTAAAGCTAAGATCTGTAGTACATTGGTATGCCTCTAGCCAGCACAATAGGTAAGACTACAGACTGAAATGGTGTACCCAACATACCAGTACAGTAATAGCAAATGTGTAAAAGTGTAAGGTGTGCCCCACCATCCTACATACACTTATAGTAACAGTCAGGTGTGCCCCCCCCACCCCTGTGTAGAAATGTAGAAACAGTCAGGTGCCCCCCCCCCCCCACTATGCAAAAATGTAGCAACAGTAAATGCCAAATGACCGATGTATACCCTGCAGACACAGCATGCTACCTGTCGGAGTACAACACAAAGGTCAGCACCGCAGTACAAACTACCCGAACTTGATCCACACATGCAATATAGATGACCATACTGGGTATGCTCACACACTTAGAGGAATGAAGGCAATGTCAGTCAACAACATACTAAAAGTGCATGCTGGGCATGCTCACACACTTGAACGCATGAAGGCCATGTCAGCAAACACCAGTGGACCAAACATATCTGGCAGTTGCAGTTCTTTGTGCAGACACATGTCAGTATGCACCACTCCTGCCTTGCACACACAGTGGATAGGAATACAGACATATATGTAAGGACAACACACTATAATAAGCCAAAGGTAGATGGACATAGATGTGTTGAAGAGGGTGACAGTGACAAGGAGCCACCTGGGCCTGTCTCACCCAGCACACAGCCAAAGGGCCCCAAACACATGAGGTGCAATGTCACTCAATGCAAATAAAAGCCACCAGTCTGTCAGCATGTTGGCGTGTTGCACGTGCCAGCTGTGCAGCATGACTGTACAAGGAAGTAGTCACCTAGTAGCTGTATACATGTACCTGTGGCATATGACCCCGTGTGTGCCTCCATGCGGCATGTCAATCTCTACATGAATGGGTTATGGTCCATGCACACACTGCCCTCCCCATAGTAGTATCATGACAAGCATGCTGAGGTCATCCAATGTGAAGTACACCTTTGGGAGAGCTGTAGCTCAGTCATCCCCATGGCGAGTCCCATCACTGTGTACTGCTGTACTGATAAACTAGTTAGGTAGTAGTTCTAACCCCAGACTTGGCAACTGTGTGAGTGTGTGTTTGTGTGTGTATATCTTGGTCTCTGTGTAGAGAGAAATGCTTTGTAGGCTACTCACACTCCGTACAGTTCATATACACAACTTTGGCAAGGCTGCTGATGTCACTCACCTAGAAATAGACCTCTGGGGAAGTCATAGTCCAGTAATCTCTGTAGTGTGTCCTGTAACTGCATACTGCTGTAGTGTGATAAAGTAGTTAGGTAGGTGTTCTAACCCCAAACCTGGCAGGTGTGTGTGTGTTTGTGTCTGACTGAGTAGCGATCAATGCTTTTTAGCCCACCACACCCCGTACAATACATATACTCAACTTTGGAAAGGCTGCTGATGTCACTCACCTAGAAATACACCACTGGGGAAGCCAGAACCCAGTAATCTCTGTAGTGCGTCCTGTAACTGCGTACTGCTGTAGTGTGATAAAATAGTTAGATAGGTGTTCTAACCCCAGACCTGGCAATTGTGTGAATGTGTGTCTGACTGAGTAGAGTGAATGCTTTTTATCCCAATAGATATACTCAACTTTGGCAAGGCTGCTGATGTCACTCACCTAGAAATACACCTCTGGGAAAATCATAACCCAGTAATCTCCGTAGTGCATCCTGTAACTGCGTACTGCTGTAGTGTGATAAAGTAGTTAGGTAGGTGTTCTAACCCCCAGACCTGGCAATTGTGTGAATGTGTGTCTGACTGAGTAGAGTGAATGCTTTTTAGCCCACTACAGTACAATACATATACTCAACTTTGGCAAGGCTGCTGATGTCACTCACCTAGAAATACACCTCTGGGGAAATCATAGCCCAGTAATCTCTGTAGCACATCCTGTAACTGTGTACTACTGTACTGTGATAAAGTATTTAGGTAGGTGTTCTAACCCCAGACCTGACAACTGTGTGAATGTGTTTGTGTGTGTGTGTGTGTTTGTTTGTCTGACTGAATCGAGCAAATGCTTTTTAGCCCACTCACACCCTGTACAATACATATACTCAGCTTTGGCAAGGCTGATGATGTCACTCACCTAGAAATACACATCTGGGGAAATCATAACCCAGTAATCTCTGTAGCACATCCTGTAACTGCATAATGCCCACTCACACCCTGTACAATACAAGGCCATCATACAAGGCTGCTGATGTTACTCACCTAGAGATACACCTCTTGGGAAATCATAGCCCAGTAATCCCTGTAGCGTGTCCTGTAACTGCGTACTGCTGTAGTGTGATTTAGAGCTGTGTTAGGTTTCCATCTCCACCCATGGCAATTCTGGATGTTTTGTGTGTATTCCAATGTGTGTGTATGGAGGAATGCATCATAGGCTACTCACTTGCAGTACATTTCAAATGCCCTACTTTGGCAATCCTGCTGATGTCATTCATTGTGAAATACAACTTTGTGGAACAAGGTCTGTAGTAATCCCTGTGGTGCGACCTATAACTGCTCCATGCTGAAGTGTAATATAGGCCTTGCTCAGGGGTTCAATGCCCGCACATGTTGGTTGTGGATGTTTTATGTGTGTCTCACTGTCTGAGTAGGGAGCAATGCATTTTAGGCTAGTCACTCACAGTACACTTGAAATGGCCCTCTTTGGTAAGCCTGCTGATGTCATTAAATCTGAAATACACCTTTGGGGAAAAAGTACTTCAGTAATTTATGTGGCGCGTACTATAACTGCATAGTGCTATAGTGTAATAAACTAGTTTGGTAGGGGTTCAACTCCCAGACATGACAGGTGTGTGTGTCTTTGTAATTTGGATCCTGTATAGAAGTGTTGTTGAGTGTGGGCAATGTGGAGGGGGTTTTGCTTATTTCTTGTATGGTGGCCCTACTATATATCACAATGTCAACCATACAGGGATAACAGATGTAAATTAGCTGAAAGGCTGGGGTGCAAAGCCATACCCATACATGTGACATCAAGGCCAGCCATGTGTTTGGCTGTGGGGGGATGCCTATTCATACAAGACGTATAGTGTGTGGGGCCTCTCAACCCCATTAACGGTGCATGTGGACATATGTGTATTTGTTAATCTGCAATTGCTATCTACAGATGTATGGCCATATATATACCTATATAGATTTATATATATATGCTAATATATATGTAACCATGTCTGTATACACCTACACAGATATATATCTGTGTACACATATGTAACGCCCTTGTGTATATGTAGACATATATTGAAATATA
>NC_056725.1:585456874-585461874 GCF_019279795.1 Protopterus annectens
ACACAAACACAAACACACAAACACACAGCAGGTAATGTGGGGGTGCAGGGGTTTATTACTCTGTAAAAAAAGTCTTGCTTTTTTTTTATTTTGCATGCACCCAGGCTGCTGCTTGGTGCATGTGTAGCAGCATGCCAATGTGTAGCGGTTATGATTTTGTGTTAACATATTTTAACATTTGAGTCATTCCATGTATTTAAATAAACCTCTATATAGGTTCATAGGTAGGTACTAGGCTATTGGCCCAAGGGCCTAAGTAAGCCTACCCAACAAGGTTCCCTGGCTTATGCCACCCAAGAAAGTTAATTTCCTGTGCCCCTGTCAAGCAGTGCCACAGAAGTGATCCCCGGGGTGCATTTCCTATTCCCATCCAAGATTTTTCTTGAGTGCTAATGAGGAACTTTGCTTGACCTAGATGGGTAGCTTGTTCCAGAGTGTGGGAAGTCTCTGGGACTGGAATCTATCCCACCAGCATGTCCTGTTTATTGTGGTGACAAGGTTTAGATCCCTAGAGCATGTAGCTCAGAGGGATTGGGATTTCTTTAGTTGTAACATGTACAACAGCTCTGGGATTAATATAGCTTTATATGTTAGCAGAGATCTCCTCGGAGTAGGCGATATACTACAGAGTAAAGCTGGAGTTTGAGCCAGTCAGTGTAGGGCATCTGTTTAAGGCAAGTAATCCTCTTTGTGAGGTACTTATGTGGCCTTTCCAGCTGCTGCAGATGTCTTGTGAGGTAAATTCCAAAAGGAGCGTGGTACTCTGTAATGGAGCTAATGAGTGCCAAGTAGAGGAGAACAATGACCTATTTTTTCCTGGATGAGAACCCTTTTGTGATGAGGTGTGCCACATAAGATTTCCTGACTACTGTGGCAATGTGATTATCAAAGGAGAGACTACTGTCCACCTGGATCTCAAGGTCTCCTATCACACATTCGGCATTAAGTAGACTGACGTTTATGTGGTAGTTCATGGGTTCAGAGTTTTTACCAAAGGGGATGACAATGCACTTTTTGGCATTGAGCTTGAGGCCATGCCTCTGACACCAGGCATCTGTCTCAGTGAGGCCCTTCTGTAGGATGTCCACATCATTTGGGGACTCTACTATGGCTCCTAGTTTGCAGTCATCTGCTAACTTCATTAGCCAGAGGCCTTGTGTTTTAACCTGTACTTCAGAGAAGTAAATACGAAACAGGAGAGGTCCCAGGACTGAACCCTGTGGTACTCCACTTGTCATTGGTTTGAAGTCAGATTTGGAGTCTGCACCTTTTATAGTGTGGGTTCTGTCAGTGAGCCAGTTGGCAACCCATCTTGTGACATAGGGATTTATACCTAGTGTACTGAGTTTAGCTATAATTAAAGAATGGGGGATGGTGTCGAAAGCCTTGGCGAGGTCAAGATAGGCTGTGTGAACCACCTTACCCTCATCTACCGCTTTGGTGACTGCCTCACATAAGTCGATCAGGTTCAGAAGGCATGATCTGCCTTTCACAAACCTGAACTGGGTAGGGTCCAGAATTTGGAGGTTACCAATGTCTTTGTTTATGAGTTCCATGATGATATGTTCCATGGTCTTTCAGACCAGGCTCGTAAGGCTAATAGGGTGATAGTTCCCAGGATCAGATCAGTGGTGGCTCCCCCTTTGTAAAGTGGGATAACTGTTGCTGTGCACCATGCAGTGGGCACAAAGCCTGACGCGAGACCATGATTGAACATGGTGCTTAGGTGAGGAGCCAGTTTGTTCTGAAGTTTGTGTAAAACGCAGCCTGGGATGTTGTCTGGTCCAATGGATGCTGTGTTTTTGGTTTTAGAGTGCAGTTTTTACCTGCATAGATGCGATTACAGGGATTCTGCATTCTTTCTGTATAGATATGGGCCCTTTAGGGGGGCGAGAGGGGGGTAAAGTTAGCACTGTACCTATCTCCCAGGATGTTGGCAATCAGTTGGTTCTGTAATTTTCATGCGTTGTGCTACAACTCAGAGCAGATCTGAGTGTTGCCATTGAGATTCCTGACACAGCTATAGAATGCTTTGTGGGTGCCCTTAGAATCAGTGGCAATTTTGTTTTCATAGCTAGCTTTGGAGGATCTTATAAGGGATCTCAGCTTCTTACTGAGGCTGACCAGGGAGCTCCTCCACTCATGAGATTTTACTCTCTTTTGCAACAGTTTCTTCTTTCTGTTGTAGAGTTTATGGAAGGGGACCACCAGATTGTCTTCCTTTTTTTGGAGGATAGTGCATTGGTTCTGTTTGGGATAGCATGATCCATGCACTCATGTAAGTGCTTATAGAGAACATTTGTGTAGGATTTAGCAATCATAACTGTATTGTCCATCTGCATGGGTGTCATGAAGTTTGCCACTTCTGTCTTAAGAAGCATGAAGTTGGCTTTGGAGAAATTTTTTACCGTGGTTTCCTTAATGGTGGTTGGGGGCAGGATGCGGATATCTAGGGTGATTAGCTTATGGTTGGATCTGACCAATGAGGAGTTGACTTCAGGTGGGGAACACCAGTCACTCATGTTGGTAATGACTAGGTCTAAGATACTGTTGCCCCTAGTGGGGGTGTGGATAAGTTGATCCAGGGCATTGGAATTTATGAATTCCAGAAAGCGTTGAGCAAAGGAGTTAGTACATGAGTAGTTTTCCCAATTAATGGTGGAGTAGTTGAAATCACCCATCATTAGGGTGTTTGAACCCTAACATTTTCCAGTATATCAAGAAAAGAGGAGTGGGAATCCTGGGGCATGGTGGGGGATCTGTAGCAAGCTACAATTTGGATTGCATTTTTGCACAGTTAAATGCACTTGGATAACCTTGGATGCATTATGCTGCGCAACTAGCCTAGAGGTGTGGATATCCTTAATGAATATGGACACACCTCCACCTTTGGTGTTCTGGTCCAGGTTAGATGGCCAAAAAGTGTGGTATGAGTTATAGCCTAGTAATGCAGGGGTGCTGTCTAGAGCCTTGAACCAGGTTTCAGTTACTGCACAGATATCGATGTTCTCCATTTTAAGTGCCTCGAGTGAGTGCATTTTGAGATTTAGACTTTTAGCATTGAGTAGCATTACCCTCAGTTTTTGCTTGTCTGTTCCTGTTACGGTGGTGAATTTGTCATTTGAACCTTGCCTAAAAAAGGCATAATTTATAATATACACACACACAGACATATAACACACACATTTCAAACCTACAACTTTTCATAGCCGGAAGGCAGATAATTGATTTCATAACAGCACACCTACAGCTGCATTTAAGGCAGACAGTAGCACTCTAAGATCCTGAGTGGGAACAGTAATGCTGGACCCTGCCTAATACATTGGGTGCTGCAGAGCTTTTCTTAAATTCTTACTGGCATGCTTCCTGTCACCAGCTGTGTCCTACTAATAACAGCTACACTCATCACTCATGGACAGGTATGATATCTATGCTGGCACCGCTGTGGTTCAATGAAGAGGTAAGCTTTAAAGTACAAGGTAAGAAGCATATCTCTTGACTCACCCTGATTTCATAGAATGACTAGATTTATGCTTTATATTTTAATCTGTTCCTCATACATCTGTAATTTTCTGGTAAATCACTGAGGATTGTAACATAGCTCTCATCCTCTTAGTGCAAGAAATATGGACAAAGGCCCAAAAATAGAGAGATTTTAAAGATTGCTCTTATAAACTTAGATAGTGTCTAGAATAACAGGGTTTGTTTCAACATATATTTACTGAATGATTTAAAGTCTGAAACTGAAATGTATATCATTATTTAGTGATTTCAGTCAAAGATTTGCCAGAAAACCACAGATTTTGAGAAATAGACCAAAATGTTGAGGCAAAAATCTGGACATTCTGCGATAATCTGGAAATTTGAGCTGTATGAACTGTAGTCAGTGAATGACAGACATTTGAGTTACGGACTTAGTACCCTTAAAAAATGTTGCATGTTAATACGCCTTTTATTTTAGCATTTTCCTTTAGAGTATAAAACGGGCTGCGGGGGCACATACACTGGGAGTGACGGGAGGCGGAGAAAGAGAAAGAAATTGTGAGAGTTGCAAGGCTGTCCTGGCCTCAGCATCTCCCCGAAAGACGTTTTAACACGGAAAAACGGGTGGGCAAACGGCATACCTCTCAAGTGTACCTCGTTATGAGGAACGTACCTCATTTGGGGTCTTAAAAGTTCATGAAATTTTTTTTCAAAACATTGAAAAGACATTCACACATTCAGTGTTAGATTTTTTTTTTTGAAATCCATTGTAAATAGAAATGGATCGTATTCATTCATTAAAAGATCTTCTTTATAAGAAAAAACAGCATATTTTAACCATCCTATGACCTTCCTAGTTGAAGTTGTTAGTAAGCCATTAGTATGTGTTCCACATTTTGCCCATTTGTTCCACATTAGGAGGGCTAGTGTTCCTAATTTTGGACATGGAAGGTTGAGAGCTCTGGGCATAAAGCGGCAATAGCAATTAAACTGGTGGTTTGCGAGGTAAAGTTGCAGACCCTTCTGCTAGGGAACTAATCAGGAGTCGGCTGAACAAGAGTAACATTGCACGTAATGCACATTGAAAGCTGCCACCGTGGACATGTTATTACTGATGAAGGATTCGGAGATCAGTTATCAGATGTGCGAGAGAGGGACTTGTAATTGTGATCGATTCCCTTACACGCAAACGAGAAATAGCAGAGCTCACCACAAAGCCATTAACTGCGTGCGTGAGTGCGGACATACCTCTAAGGTGTAAATCATTACGTGAGAATATCCCTCATACTCAGTCTTAAAAAGTTCATATTCCTCGCAGTTCATACACACATTAAGGCTCTGTCACACATCTGGTTTTAAGGACTTTTTAAATGATTTTCATGGTAAATACGGAAAGATATTAATTAAAATAACTTCTTACAAGTACAAAGTAACTCATGTTAGTAATTCTGTGAACTTCCTAGTTGAAGTCGTCACATTTTGCCCATTTGTTCCACATTACAAGAGTCAGTGGGAGA
>NC_056725.1:585466874-585471874 GCF_019279795.1 Protopterus annectens
TAACTGATAACCTCATAAAATGAACTCTGACTTCTAAACACCAAAAGTGTTTTTTGTTTGTTTTTGGAGGGGGGGGGGGGCAAAATGATTATTTTATATTCTGCCCTGAAGCACTGCATCCACATTACAGGTGTTGAACAACTTACTGAATGCCGTTTTCTTTTCTTTTTTTTTCAATAATAGCTTCACATAAATGGGGTACCCTAACCTTTCCTCAAAGATGGATATTGGCTACTGCATGTTCTACCTAACTTGTTCGTTTTTTGTTCAGGGCACCCGGAGAAACTGAATATTACCAGGGGCAGATTAACACAACAACAACACTTTTTTGAGCAAGCCCTGCAATGATACGGGTAAAACATTAAGGTTGAAGTGGTGGACACTTACTGTCGTTAGGATTTTGCTGGCTCTTCATATCGATTTTGTAGACCTCCTTGGCATAGTACTCCTCATCACTTCGCTCTCGTTCACAAGTGGCGGCCCTCTCGTTGGCTTTTTCCTGCAACAGGTCCCGGGTGCTGTTGTAGATGGCGATGACGTCCGCTGGCACTTCCTCCGGCTCAAGGAACTGCTCCGGTGGACTCGATAACTTCAATTTGCTCAAGATTTGGCCTCTTATGGCCTCGATGCGCTTTTTCATGAACTGGTCCATACCCAGGGCACTGCAGGTCGACAGGCTGAGTACCCCAGCTGAGGCCAGGTGCAGCGTCAGCAGGAGGCGCAACACGATGTAGCAAGGCAGCTGCATGGCGGGGTCTGTGGAATCAAGGGCTACAGCAGTCAGCCGCTGCAGCAGTGGCTGCACAAGAGGTGCAGAAAGGACACTAATTAAATAACCGAGGAGAACTATACAAACAATCCAAAGGGGTTCAAGGATGTAAACAGAATTAAAGAAGGCATAAACTTTAAGTCTAGTTTTCTAGAAATAGAAAGGAAAAGCATGCCACCTCAACAAACATAGTACTTCTGCCAAAAATACATTTTGGTGTAATATTGATACATACAACTCTAATTGTGCATCCAAAACGTTTCTGTTATTTTTTTTTTTGCTTACTTTTATACGCGTCACTGCTTGCAATGCAAATACCTAGAAATACCTCAGGGGGTTCTACAGAGAATGATTTTATAGCTCTGCTGAGGACAGTGACTTTAAGTTATTTTTACTGGAGGCGAACCCCTGATGTCAATGATCCCGAGTAAGCGCAGGGGGACCGAAACCAAAAGCGGCGCCCTGCAGGGCTGGCATTGCACAGCGGGTCTCGAGGACAAGTTGGTGAGGTAGTAGCGGCAGCTGCAGAAGCTCCTCCGTGGGAGCGCGAGGACGTGCAAGTCCCTGCTGTCCGGGCATCAGCGGCCCGCGCGCACACCGGGGCTTTCTCGAGCGTTTGACAGTCCAGCAGCCTGTGCAGCCAGCGGTCCCTCCTTCACCACTACTAAGTATGCATTGCTCACAGTGCTGTGCCTTCACTCCTTTCTTTGCTCGCTGGCTAGAAGTTCTCACTGGCTGTTTCCAGGCACCCTCACTCACTCCTTCTCTGCACAAGTCAAGGAATCCAAGTGATAACAGAGGTTTTCTTGTTCACGTGCCAGCAGGAGCACTCCGGTGTTTCCCCTCGGATAGATATCTAGAGTGCTTGTACGACGGGATGTTTTTTTTTCAGCTTCACTTAATGTAAACTCGTACAGTCAAAATACACTTGTTTCAGGCGAACACATAGTTTTACCAGAATCTTTCCACCTTTCAGTGTAGTAGCAGCAAACCTATATCCCTCTGTCTGTCCACTGGTTGCCCTCTCTTTCTTCCTTCTGTTCCTCTCCCTCTCTTGTCTTTCTCACGTTCTATCTCTCTGTCTCTCCCCTCTTAGTCCTAACCCCCCAGGCTCTGGTATAGAACCCTTGCCAGCAGATAACATCACGCCTGTGCTAGGCAGGGGAGAGAGATTTATAAGGTCTCCCGCAACCACGTGTTAGCCTTCAAGAAAGTGACGTTGCGACTACATAGAATTCAGCTGCCGAAAGGTATTTATTAATAATGTTCTGTGTGCCAGGGAACCAAATTTTATTTCCAGCAGGGTCCTAAAGCCCGGTACTGTTGCTGAAGTCAGAACTTAAAGCTAACTTACTTGCTAGCCATCTGCCACATGGGCATACTTTATTCAGGCTATTACCAGCGTCTAAACTCGGGGGTTGATCAAGGTAACCCAATACAAAGTGCGTGTAACTCTACAAAGCGCTTAATTGTCTCTAATTTTGCAAAACATCCTTGATGTCGACGCGTATGTCTGTCCTGTTCATCGTATGTTTTATTTTCTGGTATATTAGCACTGAGGGCCACACAGTCAGTCAATAATGCTAGAAAAGAGGTTTATACTTCTTATTGTCTAGAAATTATTGTTTGATACAAAACTATTCTATTAACGTTTTAAGTGATGTCGAGTAATAGTTAAAAACTATTCTGACATGAGCCGTTATCGCCCCCCCCCCCCCCAATTATTTTTGTTTGTCCAGAGTTTTTGAGCAAATAGGTTGAGCTGTATGGGTTCAACATGCTGTAAGATGAATGCTTGTTAGATTCGATTGTTAAACTAACGTCTCATCCCAGTGAGGATAGCGGCATATCCACAACGTAGGCATTGCATGCGTTAAGTAAACCACCCAGCTAAGCACAATACTTATATAAACCAAGGATGACATTTAGGCACCATATAAACAGAAAAGTTCTATCGGGGAAAGCCTTAAACAACAAAACATACAACACATTATCCAATATCGAAGTTCGAATTATTATTTTTACCTGTATGGAGTTTCTCTCTTTGCATCATACTGACAACTTTTAAAGGGTGGAATTGATAGCTTTTGTACGTTTTATATGGTGTCACTAGTGTGCCCCACTGTATTTCCTTTGACTTTTTAATCCAACATGACCTGCTTCTTCTTGTGCTGATGTGACTGAGCACTGCTTATCCGGGGTGTCATATATCTCAACCACTTAGCACACGAAATCTGAACAAACCAAAAATAATTCGGGGAGTGACAGAAAGCCTAAAATCACGGACAGATATTAAATATTGTTTCTATATGCTTAGAACATGGGTAGAATAATATATTGTATTTTCTTAAAGGTTGTAAGCTAGAAACTCAAATGTTTGTTATTATTTAGTTAATGTAATCCTCAATGATTTGCCAGAAAACCACACATTTTATGAGAATAGAACAAAAACATGAAGCAAAAATCTGGACAGTTCAGAGGTATGAGGGGTTTGGTCAGAAACAAATATTTTGTACTCAAAACTAATGCTGTTTGCCACCTAGATATTTAAAAAAAATGTACTTAACCTTTAAAATGAGGAACACGTACACATAGGAAATGGACGCATTGTTTTTAAATATCGGCACTTACAACTCTAAAATAGTTGCTTTAAAGATGCTTTCCTATATATAAGCATGTTTTGTATATAAATATTAGTTTAGGCAGTTCTAAATATTCTATGCTCTTACTTAAAGTATTAACGTTACAAAGCAATACTCATATAATAAAATGTACTCATCTGATGAGCACATTGAGTATGCCTAACTACACCCTTGCTGTTAAGGAGAACTTCTTTAGCTTAAACGAGAACTCATACCTGACTCTTCTTGTGTTGTGATTTCTTGGCATTTCACACCAGATAAAGTAGACCCCATAAAGGGCACAACCATGGAAGACACTCCTATGAGCAAATAGAACTGTGTATAACTTGCAGTATATACAAAACTGTCTGTTATCAGATGTTAGCGCATTTCATAGGGATCTGATAGGCTGCACCCGACAAATCAGAAACTCAGGCTTCTGCCATAACAGTTGTGATATTACACACACACACACACACACACACACACACACATATATATATATATATATATATATATATATATATATATATATATATATATATATATAGGTCTACTTTGTTTCACTGAAAGCTCATTAGCTCATTTCACTGAATTTCAATTCTCCCTGACCAAATCGCTGAAAGCTCAAATTACTGAAAACTCATTTCACAGAATCTCATTTCACTGAAGTAAAGTACTGGCACCATGTAGAATATTGTAATGCAAGTAAAAGGTATATGCCCTTTTCCCCACTGTAGTGTGATCCTGGAGTTAGTATATATAATAATGGGGGGTGTGGGGGCACAGTCCCCCACATTGGGTGGTGTAGGGGTCATGGCCCCCCACTTACTTTGGGTATGTATTGTCTTCTGGAAAGAGTTAGTCATTGATGTTGCAAGTATGCATCTATGGTTTAAAATGTATTGTTTTGAAGCTTTTGGTGAAATATAATATAAAACCAAACTAGGTGGGGGCCTACACCCCCCACACCCCAATCACACCCACCCTAACTATATATATACACTAACTCCAGGATCACACTACAGTGGGGAAAAGGGCATATACCTTTTACTTGCCTTACAGTACTCCACATAGTGCCATATATATTAAGTTCAGTTCAGTGAAATGAGATTCAGTGAAATGAGTTTTCAGTAATTTGAGTATTCAGCGATTTGGTTAGGGTGAATTCAAATTCAGTGAAATGAGCTTTCAATGAAACAAAGTAGACCTATATATATATATATATATATATATATATATATATATATATATATATATATATAAATCATGTTGCAATGCTATGATTGTGCTAAGCGCCTCTTAAGAGGTCATTAGAAGCCTCATTCCATACATTCAAAGTTCCAAAGGTCTTGCTAGCAAACCATAAGCCTATAGGGAATTTAACATCATTCAAAGTGTCCAGTTGTCTGCTAAATTACCAACATTTCCATATCCTGTAATGGAAGAAATTTATTTCTAATAACCCACCTTGACAATTTATGTTAACCATTTGTTATTCTGAGTTACATATGGGTGATGCAAACATTTCATACACTGTTGCCTGAACTGATAACATCTCTTGAGCACCTGTATCTAATATATACAATCTAATTTTTTTTAAACATTCT
>NC_056725.1:585779374-585910565 GCF_019279795.1 Protopterus annectens
AGCAAAATCCAAAGACTTCAGGCAGGGTATTGAAGATCTTTTCTCCATCCGGTAAATAGATTTTTATTCTGGCTAGAAATAAAACCTGTGCTTTAATGTTAAGACTTTAATTTTATTAAGGGAGTACATTCCTTTCTTTTAGCAATGACAGAAGTGTAATCATCATAAAACCAAATATTTCTCACATTTATTTTGACAAGTGGATTTGACCAAGCAGATTTTAACACCAAATCTTTGTCCTGAGTGATAGATATTTAACTATTATAGATCTAGGACAGGAGGACTTATTGGTAGATGACATTTTAGACCGGGACTGATGTGCTCTCTCAATGCCAAATGAGAGAGATTCAGGAAGGTTTATGACTTTTGGTAGTCATTTAAGAATTGCACCACATCACCTCCTCATCCTTTATTTGGCACTCGGTAGATCCTTATGTGTTCCTCCTTGATCTGCCTTCTAAATTATCCACTTTCTCAAGAAGTAATGTATTTTGCTCAAGTAAAAATTCTGTGCAACTTTCACATTGTCAGTCTGCTATTAATGTCATTCACAGCTTCTTCAATAGATAAAATTTAATCAGAATGTTTTTAATTGCCTCATTTAGAAGGTCCAGCTGTTTTGTACAGTCTTGCTTTATATATATATCCTCTATTTTGTTCTTCAACTTATCCATCTTGATTGAAAATTCCTGCAGGTTTGTTATTATGGACTGTAACTCCTTTTTTATCACACTCTCCTGATGTGAGTTCTTAGAGTTACTCACACTGTATCACTTGTATAAGAACTTTTGACAGGAAAACAAAAAACACAGCAAACCAAAGTTGATTTTTCTTGAAAATCAACAACTAATTGGCAAGATCTTTCTTATGAAGAGATTTAAAACTTTTTTCTCCACAAAAATAATACAATTTCCTGTTGGAATAGTAAGAAAAAGGCAGAGCTAAAAATCTGTGCTGTTAGCTGTTTGGCATCATGGCCACGCCCCCTACATCAGGACTCTTGACTACATTATCCCAAATTAGAAGCTATGTACTTACCATAACGTTCCATCTGAGTAGGTAAACTCATTTGTCAGCAACCTATGGGTTATCGGATCCATATCGGATCCGAGCCGGCAGCTTCCAACAGCTAAGATCTGAGCTCCAAGCTCCTCCCCTTGCCCATAATCCCCGGCTATCCCTTCCTGACCTCAGATAGAGTTTGCCTATCCATAGACCATACGATACCAAGAACCATCTCCCTACTCTAACCTGGAAGAAACTGCCATGACAGCAGGAGTCTTTTGAACATCCATATAGGCTAGGTGGATGGACGGTTGCTGACAAATGAAGTTTACCTACTCAGATGGAACTTTATGGTAAGTACACAACTTCTAAATCTGAAGTAGTTAACTTCATTTGTCCATCAACCTATGGGACAGAGTCCCCAGCTACCCGATTCTTGGGAGGTCCTCATGGAAGGATGTTCCAGAGCACTGCAGAGCCAAAGGATGCTCTCCCCCTGGAGACAATATCCAATTTGTAATGATTTATAAATGTATGAGATGAAGCTCAAGTGGCTGCCGAACAAATGTCATCCAACACCACCCTAGATCAAAAGGCCGCAGAGGTAGAGATTGATAGAGTAGAATGGGCATGGACTCCTTGAGGTGCAGGCCAGCCCAAACTCTCATATGCCAACAGAATACATTGGGAAATCCATCTGGACAATGTGACTTTTGAGACAGGTTTTCCCAAGGAGGACTTAGCAAAGGATACAAAAAGCTGGTCTGATTTCCTGTGATCAGCTGTCCTGTGCAAATAGAATCTTGGTTGCCTATGTACGTCCAGAGAATGCAACTTGTATTCACCTTTGTTCTGATAATTTGGTAAGACGACTGGTAAATTAATAGATTGGTTGATATTAGACTCCGATGGAATTTTGGCCAGAAAAGAGGGGTTGGTCCTGAGTGAGAGACTATCTTTGTGGAAAATCAAATACGGTGGCTTGGCGCAAAAGGCTTGAAGCTCCGAGACCCTTCTGGCCGAAGTTATGGCAACAAGAAATGCAGTCTTCCAAGATAAGTATTTCAGATCCAACAAAGTTGCAGGCTCAAAGGAGCTGTTAGAGACTGAAGTACAAGAGTTAAATCCCAAGGAGGGACTGCATCTTTTACCAGAGGTCTTAGCAGGAAAGTGCCTTTTAGGAAGGTCTTACATAATTTGGACAAAGTCAAAGAACCGAGATCACTGCCAACATGATAATGAGAGATTGTGGCCAACTGGACTTTGACCGTAAAAGAGCTAGCACCTTGGTTGAATAACCCTGAGAGAAAATCAAGTACTGCTGGCAACGGAGCTGTAAAGGGATCTAAGTTCCGATGCTCCATCCAAATAGAGAAACTCTTCCATTTACTATTATAGATTCTTCTAGTAGATGGCTTGTGAGCAGCTACTAGAATAGCCTTGACAGGGGACGAGATACCAGGAGTCCTAGCTATCACTGGAACTGGATCAACCAAGCTGTGAGCTTGGGGTTGTCAGGCCTGATGGGTGAGAGATCAGATCTGGAATGGGATCTAGAATCCATGGGGGATTCACTAGATGAGACCATAGGTAAGGGAACCAAGCTTGACGAGGCCAGAATGGGGCAATGAGGATTATTCTGCTCCCCAACCGTCTGGCTTTCTGTAAAAATTTGAGCATCGGGGCACAGGAGGGTAAGCATAGAGTAGACCGGGTGGCCAAGCATGCACCAGAGTGTCTCTGGGTGATTCTCTGGGTGGGGGAATTAGAGCGAAGTAGTCGCTGCACTTTGCGTTTGAAGGAGAGGTGAAAAGATCGCAACGAGGTTGACCCCATTTGGAGAAGATTTGCTTCGCTACTTTCGGATTCAGAGACCACTCGTACGGTGACAGGATGGATCGACTTAGTCTGTCTTCTAAAATGTTGGACCGTCCTGGAATGTGCATCGCTATGAGAAAGCGGTTGGTGGACGTAGCCCATTCCCACACTCTCATGGCCTCCCGACAAAGTGGATAGGACCTGGTTCCCCCTTGTTTGTTGATATACCAGACGACCGACATGTCTGTCTGGATCTCAATTGTCCCCAAAGGGAAGAAGGCTTTGAGGTGCTTGCAACGCCAAAAGCACCGCTCTCATCTCTAGGACACTGATATGCAATAAGGTCTCTGAATGGTTCCACGTGCCTTGGATGGTCCTGCCCAAGCAATGCCCCCCACCCGAGGCAAGAGGCGTCTGTGGTCACCGTGGCTAGAGGAGGGGACACAGAGAAGGGGTGCCCCTTCTGGAGGTCCAGAGACTGGAGCCACCATAACAGGGCTTTCTTGCACACCCTGCTGAGAGGAACGGGAAAGCTCAGGGGATGTAGCAGCAAGGACCACTGGACTTGTAAGGTCCATTGAAGAACTCTCATGTTCAAGCACGCCATGGGTAGTAGGTTGATGGTTGCCGCCATCGAGCCTAGAGCCCTCAGGACCAATTCCGCAGGGGGAGCTGGGGATTGTAGAAGGACCAGTACATGGAGTTTCAGAGTTCATAGCCGGTCTGGAGTCAAGAAGGCTAAAAGCTGGTTTGTGTTAAATCTGGCTCTGATGAAATCTAAGATTTGAGTCGAAAGAAGGGAAGATGTCCCGATGTTGATCGTGATCCCCAGCCGGGGAGCTAGTCGGAGAAAGTAATCCCTGGTCGTACAAAGTAGATGCCTGGTGGGGGCGGTCAGGAGCCAATTGTCCAGGTACGGGAAGACCTGAATTCCCTGGAGTCTCAGGTGGGCCGCTACAACAGTTAACACTTTGGTGAACACCCTGGGAGCTGTAGTGAGACCAAAGGGAAGGACACTGAATTGGTAGTGGCTGGCTCCCAGCCGGAAGTGGAGAAACCTCATGGATCGTCTGTCCATTAGAATGTGGTAGTACTCGTCCTTGAGGTCTATGGAGCACATCCAGCCATTCTCCTGCAGAAGGGAGAGAATGGATTGAAGTGTGACCATCCGGAACGTTTCTTTGGCTACTGACAGGTTCAGGAAGGACAGGTCGCGGATTGGTCTCAAGTCCCCCGTCTTTTTTGGCACCAAGAAGAACCTGGAGTAGTAGCCTGATCCAGACTGGTCTGGGGGGACATGCTGGATTGCTCTTTTTTCTAGCAGCCGGAGTATTTCCTTGGCTGCCGCCTCCCTCTGATTGGGTGGGACATCGGGGAGGTTTCGGGAAATGAGAGGGTAATTGAGAAAGGGGAGTTGTAGCCTCTGGATATGATCCAAAGCACCTAGCGACCCATTGTAATGGACTCCCAAGCTGTCAGGTGCCTCGAGAAACATCCCCCGACTGCCTCCAGAGTGGAGCAGTCGGGTAACCCCTCAGGGTTGCTGCGTGGGCCAATCAGAGAAAGGTTCTCTGGACCCAAAGTTCTTTGGGCCCCCTCTGCCTCTAGGGCGGCATCAACCCTGTCCTCCTCTGCCTCTGAAGGACGAGGGGTCCGGAGCAAAACGGGACTGTTGAGACTTCCGGAACCACATCTTCTTCTGTCCCTTTTGGTTCCTGGAGAAGGACCTCTGGGGAGCAGAGAAGCGGACTCCGACGGCAGACGACGTCTTCCTGTCTTTTTCACTCTGGACCAATGTGTCTTGTACGGTCTTGCCAAAAAGGGCAGAACCATCAAACGGGGCATTAGCGAATGACGCCTTAAAGGGTTCCGTGAAATCACAGTGCCGGGATGACGCCCGCTCTGCTAGCTCTAGCAGCTCCTTCCTTGGCATGGGATAGTAACCGCATAGAGATAATGGAGATAGATTTGAGAGTGGCCATTCGGGTAGAGTACACTTTCTTGTCCTCTGCCGACATGGACTCTGGGGGCGACCCAGCGTATTCTTTGATAATATCCCGCTGGAGCCGAATCACGTGTGCCATATAATTCAGCAACCACACAGAAGGTGGCTGAAGCAAACATCCGTTTCTCCAGATGGTCCATCGTCCGAGACTCCTTGTCTGGAGGATGGACCAAGGAACTTTCCTGGGTCAGTTCCCTTTTGGTGGTGGCCACCACCAACATGGCATCTACCGGGGCTCCCTTGCTCCAACATGACCTGTCCAAAGGGGGGCTAAGAATTTTGTCCGGCCTCTTTGGAATGGCCTCCAGTCTCCAGTTCCTTCCATGCCCTGGTAGTAATCAGGTCTACAAGGGGAGCGGTGGGAGGGGACACCCAAGAGGTAGATGGACCTGCTTCAAACGCCTCCAGAAAAATAGACTCGTCAGAGGAAGGTTTTTGGGCAGACCACCCGCCCCTGATCCGAAGCATCTCCATAATGTCTCCGGAGACGTCTTTGGGGAGTGACCTTGGGGAACCTTCCCCTTCCTCCAAGTCTGTGTCATCTGTCAAGGACTCAGGGGAGTCCAAGTGCCTCCTCTTGCACTTGCGAGGGGACCCTCCTCAGGGGGGCTGTCCGAAGAGGCCTCACCAACCATATCCTGTTCCAGCAAGGGAACTATCTGGGACGTCTGAGCAGGCTGTCCCTGGGGCCGGGTGATGGAAGGCAGACACGTCTGAGAGGGAGTGCAGGGTGGAGCCGTAGCTGAAGCCGGGGGCCTGGAATCCCTCAACAAAACCCTCTCTATGATGTTGAATGCTGAAGGAGAGCCGCTCTCCCTAGGATCCGAGACCAGACCCTCCCACGGATCCGACATGTGGATTGGAGCCGGCGCCGACGAGGTCAGATCCGAAGGGCCAGAATGCTCCGACCAAGACGGAGCCAGCGCCATACTGACACCTCCGGATCCGAAGCTCTGCTGTCAGCTCCGAGAGCTCAGATCCAAAGAAAATGGACCCGACAGACTCAAGGGTGCTATCGGCACTTAAGTACATGATACTATCGGCGCCGACAGTCCCCCGGCTCTGACGCTACCCGGCTCCAAGAGCTCTGAACCCTGGTAGTGGCTCAGAGAAGGAGCAATCGGGGCAAAAAAGGGGGCTGAGCTCCCCCTGGAGGGGGGGGGCAGGAGCACTACCATCTACAGCTGGGCCTGGAGAAACCTACGCATCATCCGGTCCAAGTCTGCGTCGAACATACTGTGGGTAGACCTTGAGGAGGCCAAGGCGGGCCAGGAGTGCCGCCTCGATGACCTCGAAGGCGACCGGGTCTCCTTCTCCTCCGGCCCCGTGGAGAAGTGGGGGGATCGGAGCCAGGAAGGAGAAGACTCAGAAGCCCTGGGAGGAGAAACCTGTTTGGCTGGCGGGGCTGATGCAGAAGTTTGGCCCGCCGCTTGTGGTGCTTTTCCCGGCGTTTCTCCTTTCTGGCTTCCCTCTCCACCTGGCCCAAGGTGGGAGGTTGAGTCCCGGCCAGGGGAAGGGGAATAGCCGGTGGCACTGCCGCAGCCACAGTAGGTGCCACAGAGGGACCGGAGGACGAAGCCGGGTCCAGGGGGGCAGAAGTCCTGCCAGAATCGGCTTCGCCCTCCGGTCCTTAAGGGCCCTGGGGTTGAACGCTGCGCAAATAGTGCAGCCGGATGAAAGATGTTCAACCCCAAGGCATAAAACACACAGAGTGTGGCCATCCGCTGGGGACAGCTTATGGCCATACTTGGTACACTTTGAGAAAAATGTTTTGGGTGCCTCTGCCATACCTATCAAAGAAAAACAACACACTCGCTAGGCCCCAAAATCACACACCCTAATGCAAACACGGAGGGGGGGGGAATACTAAAAAAGAAATACTAAAAATAGATCAGTAAAGCCTTAACGCTACTGGGAGTCTACTTAACACACACACAAAAATTCTGATTAGACTAAGAAAAAAAGATTTTTCCTCACAAATCCACAGATACCACGCCTGGAAGCTCGATCAAGCTGCTGAAGAGAACTGCGGCAAACTAGATCTGAGGTCAGGAAGGGATAGCAGGGGATTATGGGCAAGCGGGAGGAGCTTGGAGCTCGGATCTTAGCTGTTGGAAGCTGCCGGCTCGGATCTGATATGGATTTGATAACCCATAGGTTGATGGACAAATGAAGTTAACTACTTCAGATTCAACTTTATCAGATTGCCCTCAGGCAAACTTACCCAAAAAATACATCTGGGTGAATGAAAGGGCCCTTCCAGGATGTGTTGTTTGGAAAAACAGGGGGTGTCTTATGGTCAGAATTTAATTTAGTACTTTTGAGCTCAAATACATTTCCACCAATATGGGGCTCACAGGAGAGGCGAGGTAAGATAATCAGCGTCTGGATTCTCATAATTCCATAAGAGATGAAAGACTGTACGTAGTCTTCTTGCCATGACCCGATGGGTCCAAGGTGGTGGCAAGCTGTTCATCTGACATGTGGAAGTCAACCTGTGAAGATCTATTTCCTTCCATACAGGGATAGCAAGGCTGGTCCAGGAACAAGTTGTCCCAGGTGAGCCATCGAGTGAAATACCATAGCCTGTTTTAGAGATGCCTGCCCAAAAGGTGCTGGCATGAGCAATAATCTTGTAGCCAGTGTCTGCTCTGAGCCCAGGGCCACCAGAAGCAAATCAGACACCCAGGCTTAAAATTTTATTTCACGTTTGTTGACTGGGATAGTCTGACTGGATTCATGTCCATTTTCAGTGAAGGCCCGCGGAGAAAAACTCCAAGATAAGCAGCTAAGATTACAGATGCAATACATACAGTGGTTACATACTTAAGTTATACAAATTCCAAGGTTAGAAATAATCGTGGGTGTAAGTCTGGATTAAGTAACACAACTAAGCTAAATTATAGTTATTAACTCATAGTAGAGGAGAGTTGGTTTGGTATGATACATTGACATAACCAGTTTAGTGTAAAATATTGTTTTGAGTCTTATCTTAAATTGACTCAGGGTGGTAAGTAAAGCAATATCAGCTAGGAGTGAGTTCCAGGATCTACCTGCAGAGGTGGCAAAGAGAGAGTCACCGGCTGAGTTATTAGTTTTGATGGTCTGAACTAGCAGTCTGTTAGAAGATCGAAGAGGTTGGGGATTGTTATAGGGGGTAATAATGTTTTTAGTGCAGAAGTATTGTCCATATTGTAAAGGAGTTTATATGCCATAATCAGTTGGTTATACTGGATCAAGCTGGGCAGTTCTAGCCACCCACTGGTTTAGATTGATACAGTGGTGTGTCCTATAAGGCAGCCCAGTGGCAAATTTGGCAATGTGGTTGTAGCAGATACTTTGTTGAGGACAGACTTGTTTAAATTAGAGAGTAAAGGGGATGCGTACAGAAGAGTTGAAAGTAGGTGAGAGGGAGCTATGGCAATTCCAGCAGGTGGGGTTATCTTGTAAAGTGACCCTAGTTTTTTTAGTGATGGTTTTGAAGGTTTGATTAACATACAGGTCAAATTTAAGATTATCTTTGACAACACCTAGTAGTTTTGGAGAGGTGTCTGGGGAGATTATAGTACCATTATTGGATTTTATGGTAAAGGTAAATGCAGTAGACCCATGAATTGGTGAGAAAAGTAAAAGTAGACCTATGAGTTACTGAGAAAAGTAACAGTTTTGTTTTTTTAGGATTTAAGATCAAACGAGGACCAGAAAGCCAGTTTTCTATTATGCTGAAGGTGTTCTGGGTAGCTGACTATAGTTCTGTCGAAGATGTGGCTAAGGAGGATCAGGGTGGAGTCGGCAGTGTATTGGATACAGCTGACTTTTGGGATAACAGTATAAAGGTCATGGATGAAAATGGAGAACAGAAGGGGCCCTAGTATAGAACCCTGGGGTACACCAAGGGAGTTGGGTAGGAGGTTTGATTGTTTTGCCAAAAGACAACCTGCTGTCTGCCACTCAGATAAGATTGGAACCACTGAAGAGCTTTAGTATCTAGACAGAATGTTTTCAGGGTGTGAATTAGAAGTTGGTGATCAAACATATCAAATGCCTTGCAGAGATTCAAGAAGAGCAGAGGATATGTTATTATTGTTGCAATTATGGTTTATGGTGTTGGAGAAGGCTAGGAGGGCTGAAGTAGTGCTGTGGTGAGGTCGTAAGCCATGCTGGGAGTCTCCCATAAGGTTATTCTGAATTAGGTGGTGCAGCAGTTGTCTATGAATACATTTTTCCATAATCTTTGCAAGTGGAGATAATATAGCTATTGGCCTATAATTAGATAGTTCAGTAGAGCTACCTCCTTTGTGAAGTGGGATTACATAGGATATTTTCCAGATGGTGGGGGGTTTTGGCTTCTACTATGGTTTGATTGATTAGTATAGAGGTGGGGTAAGCAATGGCATCAGCTGATTTTTGTAGATACTATGCAGGGAGTAGATCAGCAGAGAGAGTAGTTGGTTTTAATTTTTTGATCAAGGTACAGATACGTGAAGTGGAAATTGTTTGAAATCTGAATGAGAGTTGGTTACTAGGGGTGATGTCTTCAGGGCCGGGGAGCTTGGGAGATAGTTGGCTAGCTAGGGTTTGGATGGTCTCTGTAAAGTATCGTTTAAAACTGTCTGATACTTCCTGAAGTGGTTTAACAATGGTGGCTGCAGGGGTCGGGGTGGAAGTTTGTCCGGGATGTAATAGTTTATTTAAACCTGCCCAAAACTTCTGAGGGTTGTTTTGATTTATATGCTGCAGATTATAGTAGCGTTTTTTTTTTTGTCTTGTAAAATTGATTTTTTAGTCTCATTCCTTGATTACTTATATTTAATGATGTGATCTTGGGGGTCTTTTGTAGTAGGCCATAATGCCCATGCCTCGTTTCTTAGGGTGATTTTTAGTTTGGACTCTTTGGAGAGCCATGGCATAGTTTTTGCCTTTATTCTTATTGAGCAAACAGGTGCATGAGAGTCCAAGGATCTCAAGGAATTTGTTGAAGTATACAACTGCTTCCTGTAAGGGGAGGTGTTTTAGAATTGACCATTTACATGAGTTTAGTTCCTGTTAGAAATTAGCAAGGTAAAAGTTCTTTTTGTTTCTTACCATTCTGAGTATGGGTTGATGGCTTTATGCTTAATTATGTAGGTAAGAAGATGTTCACTTAAGTCATCTGGGAGGGTCCCAGAGGTGTACAGTTGGGGGGTGACTATTGATAAGTATCCGATCAAGTATTTTTTTCTTTATGGTTAGGTTTTCCTATCCTGGTAGGGGTGGTTATGATTTGTGCAAATGCGTGTAAGTTAACATGGGTGGTTGGGGATTCTGAGGAACAGGTGTTCCAGTCTATGTTAAAATCTCTGAGTAGTAAGGTTTCTTGGGGGTAGTAAAATGATAGCCAGTGAAAGGCATCTTAGAGTGTAAATATATCAATTCCTAGGGGAATGTACATACAGATATTAATACATTAATTTTTTTATTAAGTTGCAATTTGATGGCAATAATCTCTTGTTATAAATCTGAGGTGGTTGTATAGTTTCAATGGTGACATTTAACGCAGATTTATAAAGAACAACTACCCCACCCCCACTTCCTAGAAGCACAATCCAGCCAGAGTATGTTACACCTGGGTGGTAACACTTCATTATCTGTGGTGTTAGGTTTTAACCAGGTTTCGGATAAACAGAGTATCTCAGGGGAGTGGACAGCCAGGAGTGCATGCAGTTCAAGTACCTTGTTGTTTATACTTCTAATGTTGAGGTGGCAGGCCAGGAGAGAGTTAGGTGGCTTATTAACTGTAGGTTTATAACTTGGATTGCAAGTTGAGGGGGTAACATTTATCTGGAGTGGACAGGCCAGGGTTTGGGTGGATATCACCACCAAGTGTGAGGTTAGGTTTAAACCTAGTGATACATTTCAGGAATTTATTTATAAGTTTATGGTAGTGTTTAGATCTGGAGCTAATGTATCTGGGATTGGTATGTTGACAGAGTGAACAGAGTTGTGGGGTTGGTCACAGTGCTGTATGACTGGTAAGTGGTGCACGGACATACAGCTGGGGTGATAGTGTGGCCATTTGTGTACTGAAATCCAGTGAAAAACTGGTTTTCATGCAAGGTAGGGAGGTATGGGGTAGTAAAGAGGAGTATATCATTATGTATGATGGAGTGCGCGAGTTGAAGGAACTGTATTACTTGGGTGGTACAACAACAGAAGATAAAGTGGTAGAATTTGAGGCAATGGAGTAGGGGTGGGAGAAATTATGACAGATGTAAGCTGATAGGTTCTAGTAACAGGGGGTGTGGCTTTATGACTATAAATTTAGTGGTACTGGAGCGGGTGGGAATTGGGGGCAGGGTGGGGCACGGAGTGAGCCAGAGCGCAGCGGGGCTTATCCAAAGTACAAGGTTTCTTAAGGCTTCCTAGAGTCGTAAGGTAAGTAAATAGGAAGTCAAAGCTCTTTAATAGCTGTAGTTTAGCTGTAGGTTAACAATTTTAATGGTAGTTGCTGTAGTGTAATATAATTTTTAGGGTTTTAAGGTTAGAAACACTGCCATTATTAACTTTGGGATTGGCTTAAGGTAATAAACAGGAAAGGGGGAAAAAACAAGAGTGTGGGCTGGCAGTTCTTTTGTACTGATAATGAGCCAAGATCCAAGCAAAGCAAGTTTGTGTTTAAGAACATGAAAAAAAAACTCTACAGCAAGGTCAGTCCTCCTACCATCAAAGCCTACACATTGAGGTCAACTGCTCCCACCATCATGCTCAAGAAAGACAACTTTGGAGAATGGATATTTGGCCCTGGTAGAAAATGGACCAAGAGCTGATACCTAGTGCAGAGGTAGGGATTGATTTGAAGAGGTTCAGGTCACAGCTACTGATGCTGACAGCTGGTTCAACATCAGGGCTATTAACGTCAAGCAAGTTTGAGATGGACATCAGTACTGACACTGAAGTTGCGGGATCAACATCAAGGAGAATGAAGTGGTCTAGAGCCAAGTCTGAAAAGTCTACCAACAATGGTGCTTGGAAGACTCTGATGGTAATGGGGGCGTGAGAGCTGGGACTCTATGGGCTGGGCTTGGAAGAAGGCTTGCCACATTTTCTTGTAACCTACAAGGGAACAGAAGGACATATTGAAGCCACCAGAGAGTGAAGAGCAGGGTTTGGGAGCCTGAGCTCCAGTCTAGAGACCACCACACACTCAGTCTCCAAATAGACTAGCTATGGAGGGAAAGACCTGGGAGTTAGACATTTTAGGGATATGCTAGGGGCTGTTTTACTGGTCACATGACTAGAAACAGAGAGAAAGTACAGTTAAGAACTTATCATAACAATAGATGTCCTATTGATGACTGCTGCAGTACTCCAACTAGTGGATTATTACCCCTGATGCTCAGCTAGGGTACCAAAGCTTTATCTTCCAATGACTGTACATCCAATATATGACCTCAGCTTGCAAGCATACGGGTACACATAAGTGGACATATGAGTGCAATTCCTCAGATTCTTTCCAATCCAGCAACCTGAGGACCCCTGAGAAATAAGTGGTTAGTTAGGAGGGATGAAGCATGAAGTGGCAAGAAAACCCTATGTTCCCCTTGTTCTAGCATACTGTCCATAGGGCAGGAACATAGGAAGACTGGAGTGAGTTAGCAGAAATAAGCAAAGAGGGGAAGGAGGGTGGGAAAGGAATAATGCAACAGTGATCAGTAGGACATCTACCTTTATGGTAAGTTCTTACACAAGTGTACTATGTCCTAAATGAAATCACTGTTGCAGTATTCTTAACTAGTGATCAATTCTCAAAGCTGAAGGGAATGCAAGGGTGGTTGGCTAATATGCAGCAGAGTTATCAAAGAAGCCAGAGAGGACTGACCTAGTGAAGACAGCTCTAGACCTAAAAAAAAAGGCATTCATTCTGTAATGTTTAGTGTGTGTGTGTAGAGAAGACATATCACACTGTTCATGAAAGTGTGTCTCATGAAAACAGTTACTGTGCTTACCTTTTGGGGGGGATTTTGTCCCCCACAAGAAAGAAAGATCTTTGAATGTCTCCATCCTCAACTACAAAACAGGAAAAAATAAATACAATTTTTTTTTCTTTTTAACACCGACTCAAAAACAGCCACTGCCACAAAGCAAACGACTACAACAGAGAAACAAAATCTAAACACATACTAGCAACTACCAATGACATTAATAAAGTACAGTTGTGTCTACGCTTATCACAATTATAAATGTTTAAGCAAATTAATGTTGTAGTAATGATTCTATGGTCTTCCTGACATGCAGAAGCCTGTGGTCAGCTCGAATACAAGGGGCTTTACACCATCCCCCATCCAGCAGACGTCCATCCAGCCGAACATCCAGACATCAGGGTAAAACATGGTTGTCAGCTGGTGCCACTTTCATATCTTTCTTGTTAAGACTACAAAGTCCAATGGTCTTGAGTAATAGCGTGGCTTGTTTAAATGTCCCGAGTACAGATCAAGAACCCTAACCTAGACGGAAGGAGAAAAAAGGAAGAAGTGATACACACCCCAACCCAAGGATAGAATTCAAGAAGGAAGAGAGGAAAAGGGGGTGAGGAAACAACACTGCAATGCTGATCTACTCAATTACAACTATGGTAAATGCAACCAAACTGTACAATGTTCATTGTAGTTAATTTTGCAGTAATGATTCTTGTGAAGACTTCTAGAACTTTAAGAGGTTGGCTCGACAAAAGTAGTGGCTGCAAAATGGCGGAGGCAAACCCAGCTCTAGGCCTAAAACTGAACCAAGATGGTAATGTTGACTGAATATGTGGATAGATGACCAAGTTGCAGCCTCTATAATGGCTTGAGTGGACACTCTTTTTAGAAAAGCAGTAGTGACAGATTTATGCCTGTGGAATGAGCTCTGACTTTACATGGAAGATGTTTGCCATGGTGAGAACAAAAAGTGTTGCTATTACCAATCCATTCTTTAAATATTTTTTGTCACAATTTCACTCTCTTACCCTCAACAAATGCTACCAACAGTTGGATGATCTGTTAGAGAAACTGGTCACGTGCAGGTAATACCTCAATGGTTTCTGCACATCTACGGAAAGCAGGGCCCTTTCTTCTTTGCATTCTGGATTTAGGAAGAACACAGGGAGATGAACAGCTTGATTTATGGACAGTTCTGAAACCACCTTAGGCATAAAGGAGGGGCTGGTTTTAAGGGTGACTCTATCCTTGTAAAGATAAGTAATGTCTCCATGCACATTAGGGCTTGGAGCCTAGACGGACATCTAGCAGCATAGTTTTCCATGTTAAAAGCCTGACAGGAGCTGAAGCTGTTGGTTCAAATGGTGGCAGAGTGTTTTTGAAGACCTAGGGAGGAAGAAGTTTCTTTCCAAGTGGTCTGCGGGGAATAATACCATTAAAATTGCTTCAATTGTGGATGACAGTACGGGGGAAGGCTAGGAGGTCATGGGAGGATGGCTAAGATGACAGGGAATGAACTCTGACGCTGGAATAGGATAAGCCCTGTTTGACTGAGTAAGAGAGGTATTCCAGTATGTGAGATATGTGAACATGTGATGGCAGAACACCTCTGGACTGGAACCAGAGAGAAAACTTTTTCCATTTAGCTAAGTACAACTGTCTAGTGTTTGGTTTCCTGGCCTCTTTCAGAGTGAACATCTTGCAAGTAGGGCAAAGTAGATGCCAAAATCCAATTCTCCAAGCTGTAAGCCTGAAGGATTTCAGGTGTTGGTGAATTAAGATCCCTTGCTCTGGATGAGAAAGTCCAAAATTGGAGGTGGAATTTTGGTCTTCCTGTCACTGAGACAAAGAAGTGAGAAATGGTGTTGCTTGGGCAAGAAAGGAGGAATTAAGATTATTTTGGGTCTGTCTGATCCCACCTTTCCAAGCATCATGGGGATAAGGAGCATCAGTGGAAAGGCATACAGGTAGGGTTCTGGCCATTTAAAGACGGTGGCATCCACTCTCCATGCTCCTGTTGGATAGGTTCTAGAACATAACTTGTTCAACTGTTTTCTGAAGAGGCAGAAAGATTTATGTCTGCGGAACACCCTTCCCCAAACTGGTGAATGAGATCCAGATTCCTTTCCAGCATCCCTTCATTGGGGTCTAGGAGTGCTGAGCTCAGACAGTCTGCAAGGATATTATCCTGACCTAGGATACAGGATACTATAGATGCTATCAGGAGTTGCTGCCAGTATCCAAACATTCATTGCCAGTCTGTACAAGATGCAAGACTGCATCCCCATCTGCTTGTTTATGTAACCATGTGGTACTGTCTGCCCAAATTTGAAGAGTTCCTGGAGTCACCTTTGTCCTGAAGGCATTCAAGCAAAGAAAATTGCCATTCTCTTTCTGACATGCTGTTTTGTCTACTACCTGTCCCAGTCCCTCGAACTCTGAAATGCCTTAAGTGCTGCTCCAGCCCTGTCTGAACTGTCTGTAGGTAAGGTTTGTAGATCATCTGGCAGAATGAAACAGCTCCCCCTTGGTTTGGTGCAATCCCTCTCCTCCTGCCACAGGATGTCCTTTTTAGGTGTGGTAATAGAGGAATCATGGTTTATAGAGGCTGTAAGTGTTGCACCCAAGTATTCTTTAGGAAGCACTGAGGTTAACTAATATATAAGTTTGCCAAGGGAATCACGATAATGAATAAAGCCAAGTAACCCAGGGCTCTGAGAAATTCTACTGCCAAAATCATCTGAAGGTCTCCGAGATAGTTTGAATAGAAACAAGACTCTATCCTGTGGAAGGAAGGCTTTCTGTTGCATGGTATCTATGACTACCCCCAGGAAGGTGATTCTTGTGCTTGGCTGCAGTTATCACTTTTGGAGGTTCAGGGTTAGGTCCACCTTCTGAAAGCAAACCGCGATGATTTTGAAAGGCTGTATGATGTTCAAGGGGAGGTGTTGCCTGAATCAGACAATAATGCATATATATATATATATATATATATATATATATATATATATATATATATATATATATATATATATATATATATATATATATATATATACACACACACACAGTGGATATTGTTAAAATGCCAGGTTTTTGTGATATAAAAAAATGAGACCACAATAAATCATTTCAAAACTTTTCCCACCTTTAATGTGACCTATAACCTGTACAATTCAATTGAAAAGCAAACAAATCTGCTGGGGGAAAAAATATAAAAAATAAAAAATGTACAATAAGCTGGTTGCAAACGTGTGCACACCCTTAAACTAATACTTTGTTGAAGCACCTTTTGATTTAATTGAGTGTGTGTTTCTTACTAGTCTGTCTCGTGTGGAATTAGCATTGATGGAAATGCAAGAAAAGGATGGGTATGATCATCTTGAGGGAAGGTAGTGCGCTGAGACAGCAGATGTCCAGTGCCCTGCTGAAGGCAGACACTCAGAAATTGGCTGGGAGGTGCTACTAGGCAAGGAGGCAGGGACATAAGTGTACACAACCCTCCCTTGCTTAAACATATTACATCTAAAATTACATAGCTGTGGTGAAAAAGGAAAAATAAAAATTTCTGAATTACTGCTGTCACAAAACAGAAACCATACTGGCTTTGATTGAGATCAATGTAGGTAGGTGGGTAAAGCGCTAAATTTGTTGGCTAATATATATTTTAATGTATAATAAAAGGTGGGAGTTTGAGCTGGATGTGGCAGAGTTAAAGATGTTAAGATTTGCACTGGGTGTGACGAGTATGGACAGGATTAGGAATAAGTATATTAGAGGGTCAGCCCAGGTTGCAAGGTTTGGAGACAAAGCCAGAGATGCAAGATTACTTTGGTTTGGACATGTGCTGAGGAGGGATGCTTACTATATTGGGAAAAAAGATGCTAAGGATGAAGCTACCAGGTAACAGGAAAAGAGGAATGCCTAAGATAAGGTTTATCGATGTGGTGAGAGAGGACATGCAGGTGGTTGGTGTGGCAGAGCAAGATGCAGAGGACAGGAAGAAATGGAAACAGATGCTCCGCTGTAGCGGCCCCTAACGGGAACAGCTGAAAGAAGATGGTGATGATTTTTGAGATTGGAATGTGTGTTATTATGGCTAAGCTTGGTGCATCTTCTGGATATTATTCCTTAATTTTCTGACATAACTGAAGAAAGCATTGTAGCTTTATATGGTCTTTGTAGTCGTCTTAAGTTCCTTCTCTGCTTTACATTTTAGAACACTGTTCTTAAGTTCTTTGTTGGCATATTTCTGTGTGGCCTTATGGTAAGGAAAAAAACTGTTTCTCCTTTATTTGGGGGGAGGGGTGACACACCAGTAGAGTCAAGTTAGGGCATCTTCTGACTTTTTGAGATGCCGAGCCCAAAAGGTTCGCCATCACTGTGTTTGACACTACCTTACCGGTAGAGTGCTTGCAATCCTACAATAAACGGATAATGGGTTCAATGTGAAAGGATGAGAATCTGCACACAATCACTAGTGCAATTTAATAAAATTAGTAACAATAACTACATTTATTCACTCACTATGCCTAAGCCTCTCTCAGCAATCAAACAGTCAAAAATGGATGTACTAAAGACATTTATACACAAAAGATGACAAAGGAAAGCTAGACAATAAGAAATTGTGGCCAGGCAGCAGCAAAACATAGGACAGTGTCTTTAAATCATAATTCTGTTTGTGGAGAGTGGGTTAACTACCAAAGCCTCATAGAATTCACCCCAGTTTAAAAGACAGCTCTTCAAGACTGCAACCCAGCCAGGGTTGCAGGATTTCCAACCAGCCAGGTAGGGACAAAAAAAAAAAAAAAAAAAGGTCTTTCACAGCAAGTGAAGACCAACAAAAAAAAAAGGTCTTTAATGCACTAAGCACGGAGCTTCTCGTGTTTAATGTGTTGCAGTTCCGCATTCAACACAAGTAGCTCCGTGTTTAGCGATTTTTGATTAGCCCGCCAATTAAAAATCGTTAAGCACGGAGCTACTTCTGTTTTATGCAGAACACAAGAAGCTCCGTGTTTAGCGATTTTTGATTGGCCCGCATACGGGCCAATCAAAAAAACAAAAAAAAAAACAAAGCGGAGGCTGGCTGGGATTTAAACCGGCAGGGCAGGACTCGGGATCAGGCTGCTGATCTCGGGACAGTCCCGCCCAAATAGGGACGTCTGGCAACCCTGATCCCAGCCCTCACCAATCACATGCCTATTAGCTATGGAGGGACCAAAACTCAGAAAATTTACAGTAATTTGGCTGAAAGCAAGCATCCATCTTCAGAACCACTAGCAGCACTTCATGTTTAGCCAAGCCAATTTCCAGCTCAAGAAAGCCTCTTGCTCCAAGAACCTTCTAGCAATAATAGGAAGTGATGTCTGAAGAACACTGAATATGTGGTGGTGTTCCTTTAAAAACTGTAAAGATATGCTGCATAGAAATTATATGAATACCCTGAATGAAAAAGAACTTTTCTGCACTGCAAATATGCAAAGCCATAAAAAGCAGCAGATATACAACTGTATTTTTAAATAAAAGCAAAGAAACAGATGTCTCTCCTTTCATTTGAAATGTACTGGAAATATATTACTGGTTAGCAGAGAGAAAGAAAAACAAATTAAACTCATAGCAAATTTATTTTCAAGGAAAGCATGTGCAAAAAGTGAATAATAAATTGCTATTTCGTATTCCAATTACAAATATAAAACATTCAATACCATCACAGACAGATAAAAGAGATGAGATAAATCTAGCACTCTTTTTTTTAAAATAGAGCTTTAGAGTTCAGCTTCCTACATTCACAGAATGAAGTTGTCACAAATGAACAAGATAACAATTTTATCTTGCAGTTCCTTTAATGTTCTACATTATCTATCAGAATCGCTTCCACTGTCATCTGTTTCTGCTTTATGCTCTCCATCTGCATTTTGTGTTCCATCATCACTCTCTTTGTCCCAGTCTTTCATGGAAGCTCCCATCATGAAATCATCACGCAGTATACTCCAGCCTGGCTTATCCTTTGATTCAGCATTACCCTGAAAGAAAACCAAGAATTCAGAAGAGTCAGCCAGATACTACATTTCACACTGCAGCAGTTTTCGGACATAACAGTACTTTACAGAGCTTTAGGAAGAAACTACAATTTACCAGCAATGGATGAAATAGACATAAGTTTCCATTTCACAGACATGAAGATGGATTCTTCTCTCAGTACATTGTCCATGCAATATAAAACTATCATTGAAAAGCAAAAGGGTGGTACAATTTTTTCTTTATATAATTTCAGCAAATCCAAACCTTAACTTGTACAAAAAAGGAATAATGAGCTGTCACACTAACACAGGTGCTTATATTTTTGACACTTCTGTTTCATCACAGCACTTCCACTGTGAAGATCGCTACAAGTCCAATACAGACACTGGCAAGTGAAATCATTTTTAAATGACTTCTTTATAATCTGAGGTTAATAATGCACAAACTTGCCTACAAAGAACAAATGAAACACAGAGATCCATTACACGAGCAAACACAGAGTCAAGGAACTCCTCAATACTGAGTCTGTTAGCTTTTTTTTTTTATTTATTTATTTATTTTTTTGTAGATATATTTTTTGGACAATCTGCTTATTTTACTACTAAACAACTGACAAAAATGAAAGAAACTGGTATTACAGTCCCTGAAGCCTCATCTTTATGATCAAGAAAGATGAAAATTCAATCTTTCTGTAAAGAAAAAAAAAATTCTCCTGGTCTCACGCTGGAACATAGCTCAACAACGCCATCATGTGGCTCTCAGGTGTTCAATGCTATAGCTCCAATACAAAACTACAGAGGTTTATAATAAGTATTTAATTTTAAAAGGTACTTCTATTCAATTATCTGCTAATTTATTTTCATTGTAATTCTGCAAGTAATAATGACTGCTGGCTTAATACAGTTACTGCTTTCTTGTACTTGGAATAGCCTTTGTCTCATGATGCAACACTAATAAACTTAAAATTTGAATGCAGATGGACAGCACCAGGGTGGTGGGTATGTTAGTAATTCCCATTCCCCAGCACAACCTCAGCTTGAGCTCCGTGACACATCAATTCACACAGAATATTAATACATTTAGAGACTACATTTTTGCATGGCAGATTCATGTAATTTTATGTTACAGATAGTCTACACGTGCAAGCTTTTAAATAAAGAGTGGCTGATACACAGATGCATTCAAAGCTGTCAACATTTCAGTGAGCCATGCAAATGATAGAACTATTTGCAGTTACAGTCCAGCTTGCCACATATCTGAGTTTTAGACACAAACTACTGAATTAAGTATGCCAGTGTAGACTTTTTAGACAGCATTCAAAAACCCATAGTACTGGCTTCTACTATGAGCATCTGTAGCACAATTACTCGCATCACACATGCTCACTCATACAACCTCAGGATGTCTTGAAACAGGTGCTCTTTTTGTAGAGGGCCTTACTCACCCCTCTACATGAACGATACATTCCCCCAAACCTCTTGAAATTGGAAAGTACCCAAAACAGTGCACTGTAGTCCATGAAAATTACTTAGTTCACTCTAGCAGGAATGATTAAACGACTTCTGAGACTGCATGGATCAAGGACAGACATGGAAACCGTTATACTAACTTATACATAACCTATACTAACTTATACATAACCTAGAAATTTGAAGTTGTATACAGTTTAGTTTGTCCTCTGTGGTTCAATGTTTGCTCTTTAGCACCTTCTTCTTAGTGTTTAGCGATTTACTTCAAATGTACTGTTCAGCCTCCCCCAATGATTTTAGGTGGCAGTGTATCACCACTTAAACAGCCTTATCACCAAAAAAGAACTCTGCAACCCATTCTAGAGAGACAAAGGAAATGGAAACACTCCTGGGTCACATTCACATACCATCCTCCAGATTTCTCCACCGCAGAAGTGGACATACTATGCAGTGCAATGACATAACACTGCATTCTTCAGATTTCTAAATAATGTTCAACATTTTTCGGCCCTTTACCTTTTTATTAGAAGATAAGCATGACAGGATCATAAATATCTGACTCTACCCCTCAACATGGCCAGAACAAAAGACAGCACTCAGACTTTATATTTTCATCTTCCCCAACTGATACCAGGCCAGCTAAGCAGGTTTTCATAAACTAAGCCACTGATGAAGCATCAGACTCCTCACTCCCCCAGACTGTGCCGTACAAGGTATACAGCTTTAAATACAGTAATTATGTTGTTAGAGGGAGTTACCATATCATTTGGTACATATTGCTTCTTGAAGACAGCCTGACCTCAAAAAAGCTAAAACATGCAAGATGTTACTATGATGAAGTATAGAACAGACAGGGTATGAATACCACCAATGCCACGCAAAATAATGGATGGCATGGATGGTGTTTGAATCCCTCCCTGCCAAATGAACACAAGATGAAAGCTCCGTCGAGTCACACCATTACTGCGGCAGGTTAAAATAAAAGAATGCAAATAAGTACAATCAATTTGGCCTCAACAGCATAAAGGGAAATGCACTGCTTTCCTGGGTGTGAGATTTAAACATCTATCCCCCCAAGATCAGAAAAGGCACAAGCCACCTTCAAAGCAGTGTCTTTAACCTAGCATCCCAGGTCCCTTTCTCAGCACTTTCTCTCTGTGAACCACATTATCTTCCTGTGCCCTTTATCCACAGTAATTGCCTTTCAAACATGTTATTTTCTTACACAATTCCCAGGGAAGACTGTCAGAATTCTCCAGTTCCCCACAGCCTTTTTCCTGGTGACAGTAGTACTGCCACCAACCTTAATGGCCAGGAAAGTACAGTTTTGTACCTACCATAAATGTAGATGTCCGAACTGGATAGCATCTGCAGTCATAACAGCTGGGTTGTCCTGTCGTCAGGCAGCCCGTCAGTCGGCCGGATTCCAAAGTCCGGGTCCGGCCTCGGATGATGTCGCTCTTCATCCGACGTCATCTCTGTTGGACTTCGGGTATAAAGGCATCAGCCGACGCCATCTTCCTCAGTATTTCTTGCCCCAGATGCCAGAAGCCCTCCTGAAGGCTAAAATATTTTGGATAGATGCCAATGTTTCCAAAAGGATAGAGGTAACCACAAAAATAAGCATGTATGTACATATATACAAACAAATACACCATAAAAGACTCCCCCCCATCAGCTAGCTATTAGGAGGGTAAACACCCTAGGAGTACCTCAGAGGGGAAGGAGGGAAGGTAATCCTGACTGCAGATGCTATCCAGTTCGGACATCTACATTTATGGTAGGTACAAAACTGTACTATGTCCTTCATGGATGCATCTGCAGTCATAACAGCTGGGTAGAATACCATAGCCAACTAGGGGGAGGAGGATAAGGTAGATTATGGTGTGTTTAGGATCCCTTGCAGTACAGCAGTGGCAAACCCTGCTCGGGATCTGGAATATAGAGGCAAATTATAATGCTTGGCAAATGTATGCACGGAGGTCCAAGTAGCCGCCTCAATAATGTCTTTGGTAGCCACTCCTCGTAAGAAGGCTGTGGTAGTGGCTGTTGCCCTTGTAGAATGAGGTCTTATGTTCTGTGGAATTGGTTTTCCATGGAAGGAGTAACAGAATCGTATGCAATTTCCTATCCATTTGGAGATTGTCTGTTTGAAATAGCTTTTCCTCTCTTCCTGTTGCATAGGCCACAAAAAGTTGGTCAGTCTTTCTGCTGCTTTTGGTTCTGTCCAAGTAGTAGCGTAGCTGTCTATGTACATCCAAGGTATGCAGTATTCTTTCCCTCTGTTTTGTGGGTTGGGAAAGAAGGTAGGTAGGTGGATTGCCTGGTTTAAAGACACTCTGGATACCACCTTAGGCATAAATGTTGGATTAGTCCTCATGGATACTCTATCTTGGTGGAAGATTAGGAAGGGTTGCACTGCCATTAAGGCCTGTAGTTCTGAAACCCTCCTTGCTGAGGTAATTGCCAGTAGGAAAGCAGTTTTCCATGACAGGTGTTGTAAGTCTGCTGTTGCTGCTGGCTCAAAGGGTGATAGTGTCAACTTTTCTAGTACGAAGTTTAAGTCCCAAGCTGGTAATGGTGGTTTTCTTGGAGGTTTTACATTCTTGATTCCTCTGAGAAATTGTCTGAGCAGAGGGTGTGAAAAAACAGGTGGATCAAAGCTGTATTCTGCTGAAATAGCTGATGCATGTATCTTGATGGAGGAGTAGGACAGGCCTGAATGGAGAAGTTCGCCAGATACTCCAGGATGTTAGGCATATCTATGTTTGACACATCTTTTCCTCTTTCAGAACTCCAGCTGACAAACCTTTTCCATTTTCCAGCGTAGTTCCTTCTTGTTGAAGGTCTGCGTGCTTCAAGAATAATGTCTTTAACTCTTTGGGAAAGTTCTTGATTAGCTGCTGCTATGTGATGTTCCATGCAGTCAGTTGTAAGGTTTTCAGGTTTGGATGTATGGTGCTGTAGTTGTTCTGAGTTAGCATCAAAGGCATCAGGGTATTGGCCACATATTGTTCGAGACAAGCTCCTTAGTAGTGGATACCAGTGTTGTCTTGGCCAGTTTGGAGCTATCAGGATTATCCTTGGATGTTCTTCCTTGATTTTTAGGAGTACTTTGTGTATCAAGGGAGAGGTGGGAATGCATAAACTGTTAGGCCCTTCCAGCTGAAGGAGAGCGAATCCACTTTCCATGCTAGTGGGTGAAATGTCCTTGTGCAGAATTTTTGAGTTGGTGATTGTGAGGAGATGCAAATAGATCTATCTGAGGCATTCCCCACTTCTTTGTAATGGTCCTGAAGATGTCCGGGTGCAGGTGCCATTCGTGAGCATCTGATGTGGTCCTGCTTAAGATGTCCGCTAGAGTATTTTCTTTTCCTGGTACAAATATTGCTTGCAGCTGGATGTTGTAGCTGAGTGCCAGGGTCCACAGTTCCAAAGTCATTCTGCATAGGGGTATGAATGAGTGCCTCCCTGTTTGTTGATGTACCACATGACTGTGGTGTTGTCTGTCCTTATCAACAGCTGGCCCTCTTTGAGAAATGGTCTGAACTTTTGGATAGCCAGTTTACAGCCAGCATTTCTTTTAGGTTGATGTGCAGGTGAAGTTGATCCTGAGTCCACAATCCTTGCACGCATTTGTCCAGCATGTGGGCCCCCCATCCTAGGTCTGAAGCATCTGTTGTAATGCTCTGGCTTGCTTGACATCTGAGAAAAGGAAGGCCTGGGTTGGACCGGCATGCCTGGGCCCACCATAGGAACTCCTGTTTTAAGCATGGAATTAGTGGGATTTCTGTTTCGAGGCTGTGTCTGTGTTGGGACCATAAATTCCGTAGGTACCACTGTAGTTTTCTCATATGTAGTCTGGCAAATGGAACCAAAATTATGCATGATGCCATGAAGCCCAAGGCCTGCAGAACTTTTCTTGCTGTTAATTTGTTCAGCTTTGTTAGGGACAAGAAGTAAAGAGGGAGTTCTTTTTGTTTTTCTGTAGTTAGGAATGCCATTTGTCTCACTGTGTCCAATTCCGCTCCCAAGAATGTCCTTGTTTGGGATGGTATCAGTCTTGCCTTTTGTAGATTGACTGTGTATCCCAGTGCTTGTAGCAAGTAAATGACCCTTTGCAAATCTGTTGTCAACTTGCTTTTGTTGTCCCCTTGTAGCAGGCAGTCGTCCAGGTATGGGTAAATATGAATTCCCTGCAGTCTGCAATATGCGATTACTGATGCCAGGCATTTTGTGAATACTCTGGGCGCAGTAGATAAGCCAAAAGGCAATGCTGAGAATTGATAGTGCTCTGATCCTGCAAGAAATCTGAGGTATCTTCTGCAGATTGGTCGAATAGGGACGTGCAGGTATGCCTCCTTGAGATCTAGAGTTACCAGCCAACACTCCTTGCCCAGCATGGGAAGAAGTTGCTGTAGGGTCAGCATTTTGAATTTTGGGACAATGATGTATGTATTCAAGGTGGACAGGTCGAGAATTGGTCTCCAACTTTTTCCTTTCTTGGAACTAGGAACAGTCTGGAGTAGAACCCTTTCCTTGCTCTGCTGCAGGCACTTTTTCCACAGCTCTCATGTTTGCTAACTCCATTATCTGTTGTAAAGCTTCTGTTTTTTGATTTGGAGGTAGATTTGGCATTCCTCTTTGACTGGTATAGTGTGGAAGTGGAATCGGTAACCTTGATGTATAATTTGCAGAATCCACTTGTCTTTTGTTATGTGGTGCCAGTTCTTTGCAAATAAAGTTAACCTTCCGCCTAGTGGGGCTGCTATTTGCTCCCTGGTAGGCGGTTTTAGGAGTAAGTCACTGTGGCTGTGTTGAAGTAGTGGCAGTGGCTGTGTCTGTGCCTCTGTTGTTACCTTGCCACTGTCGTCCTCTGTAGGCACTTCCTCTGGTTTGGTTTCTGCCTCTGGAACGTCTATTCCTGCCCCTTTGAAATCTTGTGGAGTCAGGAAAGGACCAATTCTTGGCAGGCCAGTTCCTGCTAAACCTTGGGGTTGAACCTGCAGGAAATCTTTAACAGTTTGAACTGATTTTGCCTTTTCTTCCATTTTCTTCATAACCTGCTGGGCAGGTGCACCAAACAAACTTGTCTTATCCATAGGAGCATCTAACAATTTTGCTTTAACATGATCTGGTAGAGCTTGCTCCTTTAGCCATGCATGCCTTCTTATCACTGTGCCAGTCATGGCTGATCTAAATGAAGCCTCCAGTGCATCATAGCCACATTTTAAGGAATGGTTACTAACCTGTTGTATGTTATTTACCATTTCTAATACATATTTCTTGTCAAGAGCTTCATCAGTGGTTAATTTTTTAGTTCGCTGATCAAGCATAAACTCTTGGTATTGTATCATGTGAAACTGGCAGTTTAAAGCTCTAGCTGAGAGAGTAGCTGAAGTGTATACTTTTTTACCCCATCTGTCTAATGCCCTTGCTTCCCTTTCAGAAGGAGTAGGATTTTAGCTATGGTCGCGGCAACTGCCTTGGGACCCTGGGATATTGTTTCTGGGTCTGCAAGGGGCCTTGTAAAGGTGGTGATGAGTGTCAGGCACCCTGTAAAATCTATCTGGTTTGGCAGGGGCTGGGGGTAATGAGTCTGGAGCAGAGCAGACATCATTAAAAGCGTCATCTACCACAGAAAGAACAGGAGGTATAGCTAAGGGCCTGTGCTGTGGAAGGTGCAGAAAGGTTCTAAGTCTTTTCGGGAATCTGAGAATTCTTGTTGCTGCCATTGGAACTGCTCTCGCATGGCATGCAAGGTTTCCCCAAAGGAGAATTCTTCTGGAGGAGGCAGCTGGAATGGATTCTTCAGCATCAGAATCCTCAAAATTAGAGAAAGGGCCTCTGGCTGGTCAGTAATGTCTGATTCATCTGCAGAATCATCAGAGGACACTGGCTCAGGGGGCTCTGCCCTAGGTCTCTTATCTGGGGGCTGAGAGGCCCTGTCTGGGTGAGGTTGAGATCCTCTAATTAAAGAAATCAAATCTTCTGCCAAGGTGAGCATTTGAGAACTAGAAGAGGGCCTGGTTGAGGGTGGTTTAACAGGCACTGATTTGGTAGACTTGGCTGCTTTAGCCCTGGCGAAGGCCTTAATGGACATGGCTGCTGGAGGCCTAGCAGCACCACGTGCTGGGGTAGAGACATCCAGGGGAATGGTGTCTGATACGTCAGTGGGTAACGTTTCAGAGGCCGATTCAAGAATTGTAGCAGGGGCCTCAAGAGTAGAGATAGATTCGGCTGTACCTAGATCAGTTTTCTCGGTTTCGGCCGAAACCGAGACACTCGCGGTTTGCTTAAGCGTGGTTTCAGCCGAAACCGCGGACCGCGAGTGTCGGTCTTTTTCTTTGCGTTTTTTGGCAGAAAGTGTAGTCGGAGGTTCCGACGACATAATGTAAGCAAAGTCAGAACCGAAAAACTGTTCTGCAAACTCCGAGCGTTCGTCGGTTGAAGGAAGCACAGGCCGAACAGGCTGCTACGTCGTGGGCTGGGCCTAAACAAGGCAGACAGTAAGAATGGAAATCTTTATGAGGTATTTGTTTCCCACAGGTTAAACAATTATTAACTTTTTCTGACATCGGCTGAGGCAAGAAAGAGTCCCCAACGGGGTACTTAGCTTTAGAAGTCTTAAGTAGTATTCGGTAGAAAAATCTCTGGATCCGACCGACCGGCACTTGCGAACAGCTTCTGCTTCGGGCGCCACGCGGCAAGAAAGACTGAGGAAGATGGCGTCGGCTGATGCCTTTATACCCGAAGTCCAACAGAGATGACGTCGGATGAAGAGCGACATCAGCCGAGGCCGGACCCGGACTTTGGAATCCGGCCGACTGACGGGCTGCCTGACGACAGGACAACCCAGCTGTTATGACTGCAGATGCATCCATGAAGGACATCCTCCAGTTACCTGCTGCATTTGACCAAGCCAAATATTAAATTATACACATTAATACCTTCACTGATAGTATACCCAAAGTGCAGATGAGAGCCACCACGACTTGTTAACCCACAGTGTTAAGTGATACCTTCCTAAGTAACTAATAACAATAATACACATAATAAAATGGCTACCTACAATAGATGAAAAAGTGAATTAACTTTAAGTAAAAAGATAAACAATGCAACCACAGATTAAATATGCAGAGAAACAAGAACATGCACATGGAGGAATAAAATAATGTTCAGTTAACACACAGGAATGCTTACAGAAGGCCTCTACCTAAGCTAGCTACATGTACCTAACTGCTTCTGCCTTAAAGATTTACCAATTCCTTACTGCAATGTTTTCAGAAGAGAACAGGTAGAAATTGCAGATAGCAGACAGAAATGTAAATCTCAATATTTTCCAAAGATAAGACAGGACAAAGAGCAGTCTGACATGGGTCTATGTTCAGTCACTGAATCAAACTTTAAACATCAAACGTTTACATTACCAAACACGCTTATCTTCGAAAACAAATTCGAGTGTAATAGCTGGCCAACAACCAGGAAGTACACGATTTATAAGGTAAGCTAAACAACCCCTTTTTAAACTAGCTCTATTCCCAACTGTAGTGTGGACTTGGAGTTGATACATATGGGGGGTTAAGCTCCCCACCTTGGCTGACAAGGTGCATATCATTGGATGTTCAAAATGTTGGCTAACTACGGCCAATTATTTTCAAAGATACGTATGTTCTGTAAAATGCGATTATTAGCAGTTAGCTGAAATTTTAATTCAACGACTGAAAACAGACCATCTCAAATACCTATATACATTGCAGGTCCTCACTAGTGTTCTCTGAGAACCATTATGTTATTTGTTTTTGTGGAAAGCATCACATCAGCTTATTTTAGGTGCTTGCTTTCCCACAACAAAAGTAACTAAACTAGTTCTTTTACCTTTAAGTTTTTTTCATAAAAAATACATATACATACAAAATGACTACTTCCTCTGAAGTGCACTTTAATTACATTAGATGATTCTTGGCATTTCCTGTTTCCATCCTTGTACTGCTTAGTGATATGCAAGTACCTAAGTTCTTTTTGAAAGAGCGCCAAAAATTACATTTCAAATACATTTCATGCCCTTTTGTACTCAAAAACAGAAAAGGTTACAATCGCAGGCCATGGGAAATGCACAATTTGCACAGCAAATGGGTTACTAGTAAGAAATGACAGAGAAGAAATACAAAATCTTTAAATCTTAACTCATTACAGCCTAATGACATCTCCTGGCATGTCTACAGTTACATTCTACTGATGTCTCTAGGTGTCAGATATTGCCTGTTCGTATTTGCATTAATAATTCCAAAACAATGCTACATACACATTATTAAAAGATTATATGTTACAGCTCACATAATAACAAACCCCAAATGTACTGATATTTGACCCTTATCTAGAGTAGATTAAGAGACATACAGTGGATATAAAAGGTGTACACACCCCCTGCTAAAATGTCAGGTTTTTGTGATATAAAAACTGAGGCCACAATAAATAATTTCAAAACTTTTCACACTTTTAATGTGACCTATAACCTGTACAATTCAATTGAAAAACAAACAAATCTATTAGGGGAAAAATATAAAAAAATAAAAAACGTACAATAACATGTTTGCATAAGTGTGCACACCCTTAAGCTAATACTTTGTTGAAGCACCTTTTGATTTAATTACAGCATTCAGTCTTCTAGGGTACACACCTGCCATCAATTAAAGAGACTCTGATCAACCCCAAATAAAGTTCAGTTGTTCTAGTAGGATTTTCCTGACATTTACTCAGTTGCCTGCTAAAGCAGAAGCCATGGTTCGCAGAGAACTTACAAAGCATCAAAGGGATCTCACTGTTGAAAAGTATCAGTCAAGCAGAAGAGTACAAAAAATTTCCACAGCCTTGGATATACCATGAAATACAGTGAAGACAGTCATCAAAAAGGTGAAAATATGGGACAACAGTGACATTGCAAAGAACTGGACGTCCCACCAAAACTGATGAAAAGACAAGATGAAAACTGGGCAGGGAGGCTGCCAAGAGACCTACAGCAACACTGAAGGAGCTGCAGGAATTTCTGGCAAGTAGTGGTTGTGTAGTACATGTGACAACAATCTCCTGTATTCTCCATATGTCTGGATTATAGGGTAGGGTTGCAAGATGGAAGCCTTTTCTTACACAGAAAAACATCCAGGCCCGGCTAAAATTTGCAAAACAATACATCAAAGTCTCCCAAAAGCATGTGGGAAAATGTGTTACTGTCTGATGAGAACAAGGTTGAACTTTTTGGTCACAATTTCAAAATGTGCGTTTGGCGCAAAAACACTTCACATTACCAAAAGAACACCATCCTCATAGTGAAGAGTGGTGGTGGCAGCATCACGCTTTCGAGTTGTTTTTCTTCAGCTGGAACTGGGGCTTTAGTCAAGGTGGAGGGAATTATGAACAGTTCCAAATACCAGTCACTTTTGGCCCAAAACCTTCAGGCATCTGCTAGAAAGCTGAAGATGAAGAGGATTTTCACCTTTCAACACAATGACATCCAAGCATACATCCAAATCAACAAAAAAATGGCTTCACCAGAAGAAAATTTAAATTTTGGAATGGCCCAGCCATAGCCCAGACCTAAATCCAATAGAAAATCTGTAGAGTGACCTGAAGACAGCTGTGCACAAGAGATGCCCTCTCAATCTGACAGACTTAGAGTGCTTTTGCAAGGAACAGTGGGCAAATATTGCCAAGTTAAGATGTGCCATGCTGATAGACTCCTACCCAAGACTGAATGCTGTAATTAAATCAAAAGGTGCTTCAACAAAGTAAAAGGGTGTGCACACTTATGCAACCAGCTTATTGTAAGTTTTTTATTTTTTATATTTTTCCCCTAACAGATTTGTTTTTCAATTGAATTGTACAGGTTATAGGTCACACTAAAGGTAGGAAAAGTTTTGGAAAGATTACATTTTTTTATATCACAAAAATCTGGCATTTTAACAGGGGTGTGTCCACTTTTTATATCCACAGTATATTCATATGCTATTTACTTATATTGTAAAATATTTATAAAAATATGAAAATTAACAATCAAGTGACAGACAGAACTGCTTATTTTGATATGAAAATTCACAGAAGTATAAAGTAAATGCTTCTGTCATTGTAGATCAATGTGTGTGTATACTTTAAGAAGCTATCCAAGGGTTTACATAAGTGTATAATTACTGAACACATGCAAGCTAGACTGCCATTTGGTAGTACGCTGTTGAGATATACGCATACATGTATGCAAGGTCCGTCTGTTAATTAGTTCATTTGTATTTTATGATGCTGCTATCCCTTCCTGATGTGTTTTTATGTATTAAAGCAATAAACAAAATATCCCGCCTGCTTGCCATCTATGTTAAGAGAGAAAGACGTGCACCATTGTGTCAGAAGCAGCATGACTAAATGTCATGAAGTTAGAGGCAGCATGGCTAAAATGAATTATGGTACTTTTTTTTTTTTTTTTAGAACCGGTGGAAGACAAAGTGAATCATCCCTAAAACGTACATACTTCGCAAAACAAATCAGAAATAAATTTTACATATGAAAACTTGCTCAGCATTATTTCTTTTTCGTAAAATATGAAACAAGGCATACAGAACATTATAAATGATATTCGCATAAACCAACATGTAGGATGTGGATAAAAAACATTCGAATTATTACAGAAAATGTTCAAAGTCTGAATTGCATAAAACTAACAAAAGGAAATTACCGTGTCGGGCTGGCAACTCAACATCATAAAAAACAACTGCCAATCATTAGCGGGCCGGAGTTCCACTATGGTGACCCCTAACCAGGAAAAGCCAAAAGACAAACAACCACCACCATATTTTTGCAACCCAAGTATTTTTCGTATTAAGCAAAGATATCCAAGTTATCAGAAGTGCATAAAGTGTTTGCATGTTTGTGCAGTGTAACAGTAACGCTATTTTGCAAAAGTACAGCCATTACAGAGCATATTTCACAAAGTACAGTATTTTGAAAATATACTAGACCTGATCATCACAAACATGGGGACAAAATGCTCCACACCGGAAGTATATCCCTCATTGGTGAGATCAGACCATAAATTAATCTCACTGGAGATCCACATCCCGCCCCCACCCCCAGCAAAAAAGACCACAGTGAAGAACTTGTCAAAAGCAAACTTCACACTTCTTAAGACTGGAGTGGTATCCTTCAAGGTCCCCGAGCCAGTGGAAACCACAACCCACGCTGCTGAAACCCTTACAAATGCCTTCTACGAGCACCTCGAGGAATGTATGGATCAAGCAATCCCTAATAAAATCAAGACCCTTTCCACCAAAGGCAGGCGCCCGGTCTGGTGGACCTCAGCCATAAACAAACTCTACAACAAGAGGAGAAAGCTACTACATGACAGAGCAAAATCCCTAAAAGGGAAGGCATCTCTGATCAATACTAGCAAAAAACTACGATCACTCATAAAATCATCCAAGGCCAACTTTGAGAGAAAAATTGCTAATGACACAAAAGACAATCATAAGGCCTTCTTTAGCTATGTTAGAAACCTGGGTGGAAACTCCCAGATATGCTCAGAATTAGTCCAAAATGATAAAAAAAAATCATTGAACCCACAGACATTGCCAACATACTGGCAGACAGGTTCAGTGCAAATTTCTCCCCTCCCTCCCCCCCAAAAGGAGAAATATCTATCCCACCAGAGTCTAGCCTCCCAAACATCTCAGATGCCCAGGTGAGAGCTGCTCTCTCAAGCAAAAAACACAGCATCAATGGGACCGGACGGTGTCCCCGGCTGTGTGCTACACGAACTCAATGAGGAACTAAACCCACACATAAGGCTGCTGTTTAATCTTAGCCTTACTACATGATACATACCCAAAGAATGGCGTACGGCAACTGTGGTCCCACTCCACAAAGGCGGTGCTTCTACGGACCCTGGAAATTACCGCCCCATAAGCTTGACGAGCCTTGTCTGCAAAGCTATGGAGAGGATCATAACGGAACTCATAAATAAAGACATTGGGGACCTACAGACACTGGATCCTACCCAATTTGGCTTTGTCAAGGGCAGATCCTGCCTCTTGAACTTGGTCGACTTTTGAAACAGTCACTAAGGCCATTGATGAGGGTAAGGCAGTTCACACAGCCTACCTTGACCTAGCAAAAGCGTTTGACACAATACCCCACTCGGGCATCATAGAAAAGCTCACCAGCTTAGATGTAAACCCATATGTCACAAGATGGGTTGCAAACTGGCTCAAGGACAGAACACACAGGGTTAGAGTTGCTGGTGCCATGTCAGACTCTAAGCCGGTCACGAGCGGTGTCCCACAGGGCTCAGTCCTGGGCCCCCTCTTGTTCGGCATTTATTTTTCTGAAGTGCAGGCAAACATAGGGGGATTGTGGCTGACGAAATTTGCAGATGACTGCAAACTGGGCACCATAATTGACACTCCAGACACAGACATCCTCCAGAGAGGTCTCATAGAAATGGATAACTGGTGCCAGAGCCATGGCCTTAAGCTAAATGCCAAAAAATGTATAGTCATACCCTTTGGGAAAAACAAGGTAACCCCCAATTACCACACAGGTGGTAATCCATTAAACACGGAAGAAGTTATCAGGGACCTGGGGACCCAAGTTGACAGTAACCTCTCTTTGACACTCACATTGCCAAAGTGGTTAGGAAGACCTTCTACATTGCCCACCTGATCATGAAGGGATTCACATCCAGATCAGGAGAGGTCATTGTACCCCTGTACTCTTCACTTATCAGACCAATGATCGAGTACAACGCCCCATTCGGAATGTACCTTACCCGACACCTGCAGCAGTTGGAAAGACCCCAAAAGTTCCTCACCAAAAGGATAAAGGGGCTCAAACATATGTCATAACGATGCCCGACTGAAGAAACTCCAGCTCTATTCAGTCGCATACCATCTGCTCAGAGGTTATCTGTGCCTGACATACAAGGCCATGTCCAACCCGGAATTAATGGACATGCTCCACCTCAAAAAATCCAAATCCACCAGAGCCACGAGAGCAAGAGACAAACCTCAACACGGATATAAATAGGACGTGCTGGAGGGACAGATTCATCACACAGACTCCCTACACTATGGAACAGAATACCAGTCCATGTGAGGCAGAGCCCCTCACTGACTCTGTTCAAGAGAAATCTTGACGAGTGGATGGGAGATCGTAGGTTTACCCCGGGAATCATCTCTGTGTCACTGCTGGACAGAGGTACAGCAAACTAATGGGTATAGTATTCTCATCCTAAGGGGTGGTGAAAGCCACACACACTCTGGCTAGGCTTATAAATGCCCTAGGGCAGATAGCCTAGTATGAACCTATGAACAGTAAAGCTATTTTGCAAAAGTACAGCCATTACAGAGCATATTTCACAAAGTACAGTATTTTGAAGAGTTTACTGCGCATATGAATGCTGTTACAAGCTCTCAAACAGTTTGTTTGTACACAATTACAAGGAACATATTTTCAGTGTGTACATACTTTGTAGGCATGGCAGACATTTTGAAAACCCACTGTACTTGTGTTTTGACAGTAATACTGCACAGAACTGGTGAGTGTGAGCAAGAGTATGACATTTTCATACAGGCTGCATTTTCTGAGATGACAGTACAAAGGCACTTAATTTAGCTAGAAGAGAAGCCATAGAAAAAGAACGATCATTTGTGTACGACCCGAGAAGGAGAAAACAGTTGTACTGTTGTACAGGCTGAGTCGAGTGCTTAAAACGTAAATTTGGGGAAATTTGTAACCCCCAGACACAAGGGATCAAAAGCCTGCTGAAACGTCTGCAGCCTATATAACCGACCCGACAAGGCTAAAATGTGCAGATTTGATAATTTAAGGGATGAGTTGATAAAGGACAGGCTTGTGTGGTATTAAAGATGATTCTGTGAGAAAGATTTTGCTTCGTGACAGTGATTTAACTTTCAATAAGGCCACTGAGATTTATCAGATACACCAGCTCACAGAAAAGCACACAAATATGCTTACAAATGAGAACAGCTCTAGAAGGCACAGTGACAAAGCTCATGTTGATAGTATGCAGCACGTTATTAAAATAAAATGGTCCCAAGCACATGGCAGCAACTGTAGCCCCTGCAGCACTCACTGGTAAATCCCAGAACCTTCTAGCAACTTCTAGAGTTCGCACAGTCTCAGTGAAGCATAACAGGGAGTCAAGCATACTCAAAGCATGGGCCCCAACCTACTTTCATTGCCAACTGTCATAATTGTGGTGGAAGTCATGAATCTAAAAGGGAAAAATGTTTAGCTTTTTGTCAACAATGCCACAAATGCAATAAATGGAATAATTTCAAAAGGCCCACATTATTTTATTAAAAGGGAACATTTAAAAAAAAACGACTTGATCAATTAGAAAACTGCAGTCCTACTCTTTATGTGGATGGGGTATCAGTACTTCATGAAAACAGTCAATGCAGTAGACTTAAGGGCAAAGAATGAAGTATTTTGCACTGTTCAGCTAAATGGCAAACCCACAGAAATCAAAGTAGATGCAGGTTCTAAGTGCAATGTTATGTCAGCAGAAACACTTGCAAGTGTGTGTCATGGGAAAGACTATTTGGCAAGGTGTGTGAAGCTGGTTACTTATGGAGGTGAAGAATTCAAACCGAAGGCTTAGTAGTGTTTTCATGTTACTCTGCTGGAAGAAGCTACAACTTATTTTATGTGGTCAAGAGGCAGTCCAGTCATTATTAGAGCTCAGAGATAGTTTGAAAATGGGACTGCTTTTATTTAATAAGGAAGTCCACCATGTTAGCTTGAAAGAAGACTACTCTAATTTTGCCCAGTACATTTTTTCTACCCATGATGATCTTTTCAAAGACAAACTAGGCAAATCTCCAGTTGTGTACTCTTGAAGTTAGACCCAGAGGTTAGTCCAGTTATGAGGCGAGCTCATAAAGTTCCAGTAGCCATGCAGGACAGAGTCAAAGCCGAGCTAGATAAAAATAGTGTGATAAGGTGTGATTTTTTCCAGTTGAAACTCCAACTGAATGGGTTTCTTCCATGGTGGCAGCTCATAAGAAAAGCTCAGATGACATCAGAATATGTACTGATCCAAGTGATTTGAACAAAGAGCTAAAAAGACGTGTGCACAGTCAAAGTCGCAGCCATGATGCCCAAATGCCACTATTTTTTCTGACTTAGATGCAAAGAGTTCATTCTGGCAAATTCAGCTTGGCAAAAATTCCTCATTGCTCACTACGTTCAGTACTCCACTCGGCAGGTGCAGATTTTTTGAGAATGCCACTTGGGACAAATTCTGCAAGTGAAGTTTTTCAATGTGCAGTGGAGCAAATTTTTTTCTGGGTATCCTTGTGCTATTATAGTAGACATACTAGTAGGAGGTAACAATGAAGCGGAGCATGACAGAAACCTCAGAAAAGTTCTAGAAAGGGCACGTCAAGTGAATCTTAAGTTCAATCTGCACAAATGCAAATTCAGTCTACAAGAAGTTAGTTATGTTGGTTATTTATTTTGAGTACAGGCTTACAATCAGAACCTTCAAATTAAACAGCCATTCTCGAGATGCCAGCTCCAGACAATGTGCAAGCCCCGCAACATTTTCTTGGCATGGTCAACTACCTAGGCAAGTTCATTCCAGATTAGAGCCAATTATCAGCACCACTCAGACACGTAAAGATGTATCCTGGTCTTGGTTAGAGCAGCACCAAATTTCCTGAAACAGAGAATTGCTAGTCCGCCAACTGTCAGATACTATGATGTTCACAAGCCAGATACACTTTCCTGTGATGCTTCAAAATTTGGTCTTGGTGTAGTTATTCTAAAAGAGGATCAACCTGTTGCCTATGCATCAAGAACGCTTACCCAAACTGAGATGCAGTATGCCTAAACTGAGAAAGTGTTTTTGGCAATTGTGTTTGCATGTTTGAAGTTCCATGATTATGTTTATGGTAGACCTATCCAGATCAAAACAGACCACCAACCTTTAGTCACTATCTTGAGACAGCCAATGCATTCAGCACCAGCCTGACTGCAACACATGATGCAGACACTGCAAAAGTATACAGGAAAGGCAAACTTATTTCTCTTGCTGATACCTTATCCAGATTGCTCAGAAACACTACAGAACAGAATGAGAACGAGAACCTTGATTCTGAAGTCATGGAAGTGAGAATTTTTCTTCTATATGTCTTGATGAGTTGAGAGATCATGCAGCCCCAGATCCAGTTTTACAAAGGCTCAACCACTTTATCAATTAAGGATGGTCGTCAAAGCAATCTAGTTTACCTCAAAAAGTGTAATGAAAGGTCCGAAAGTAATCGTTCCGAAGTCCCTGCAACGAGTACATCATTACTATCTTGTACTGTGGTCACCCAGGTACTGACTCTACCAAAAGAAGGGTGAAAAGTCTAGTATTTTGGCCTATGTCACAAGACATTGAGAGAGTACTTTTATCTTGTTCCGTGTGTAACAGTACTAAGCCACATCAGCTAAACAAGATTCTCAGACTACAGTGTACAAGTCTGCAAAAAGTTACTTCTGACAAAGGCACACAGTTTACAAGCCAACAGTTCAAAGGATTTGCTGAAGAATGGGACTGTCACGAGTAGCCCTGAGTACCCACAGTCAAATGGTTTGGCAGAACGTGCAGTTCAAAATGCAAAACAGTTACTGGAGAAGTCAAAATGAGATAATAGTGGTGTTTTCCTAAATCTCTTGAATCGCAGAAATGTTCCTCATGATAAACATCTTGGTTCACCTGCTCAGACACTTCTGTCAAAACAAACCGGAACCACAATACCAATCAGTAGTCAATTGTTGGTTCTATGTGTAAAGAACAACACATCAGTGAAAGCCAATCTGCTGAAGAAATGCCAAACCAGAAGTCCTACTACGATCAAACCAGCAAACTGATCAATCCATTATGAGAAGGAGAAGTGGTAAGGATGCAAATGTCCAAAGGTTATGATTGGATTGGTGTTGTGAAGAATATTTGCTCAGAGCCGAGATCATACATGGTGGAATCACAAGGAGCCCTCTTTAGGCGGAATCGGAATTATTTGAGACTGGTGTCTCAGCCTATGCCACAGCACATAGCCTATGAGAAAGACCATCTCAGAGTGAGTTGTCCGGTGTTCCAATTCCAGAGGACATTCCAGTCCTTTGACAAAAGTTCCTGATAAGAGTTGTGCAGCGCAGACTGTCCCTCTTGCTAAATTTAGTCCAAACTGTTATATTACAAGATATGGTCACATCTCTAAATCCTGTAACGGATATGATGCAACTTGGACATGAAGATTGTGTTTTGTTTCTAGTGTCTATAGCAATACATGTCTAACTCTGATATTGTTTTACAAAGGGCAATCTTTTTAAGAGGGAGGATGCAGATCAATGTGTGTGTGTGTGTGTGTGTATATATATATATATATATATATATATATATATATATATATATATATATACACACATACATACATATATATATATATATATACATACATATATATATATACATACATATATATATATATATATATATATATATATATATATATATATACATGTATATATATATATATATACATATATATATATACACACATATATATATATATATATATATATATATATATATATATATATATATATATACACACACACCTTCAAGAAGCTATCCAAGGGTTTGCATAAGTACTGAGCATGTGCAAGCTAGACTGCCATTTTGTCATAAGCTGTTGAGATGTAAGCATGTATGTATGCAAGGTCTGTCTGTTAACTAGCTCGTTTGTATTTTATGATGCTGCTATCCATCCAGATGTGTTTTTATGTATTAAATCATCTAAACGAAATACCCTGCCTGCTTGTCATCTATGCTAGAGAGAGACTAGCGACAGGCAGTATTGTGTGCTGCTTGAACGGCTACAGAGATATCACAAGCTGTTTATACATTACATAATTTAGATTTACTGTGGCTTATAAAATCCAGTTTAACATCTAGAACTGAATGTGCAACCACTGTAAAGGTCACTTTGTGCTGAACAGTTTGCCATTTACAATTTTCTAGTAACACTTATGGTTCTAGAGATATGAACATTTGCTTGATCTTGAGGCAAAGACATTAATTTTTAAAGGCTCAAACCATGCCCACTAAGAGGGTACAAACTCAGAACTACTCTATTTGAGAGAATGAGTTAAATCAGTTTGCCTTATCCTGCCATCAGCCCTGGGACCAGAGTTATATGATGTCAGATTGGCGAATACACCTGCAAAAATCAAGAAATATGTGCTTTCAAGAATGCTGCATGTAGACATACTGAAATACAATGCATACAGGAAAAATTCTCCACCTGCAACAACCAAGAATTTTCTCATTACAAGACTTCTTAGCAGAAAGTTGAAAAGTCTGGATAACAAAATTTGATTTATTCTTCAATGTTAGAACAGCACAGGAGTACCCTGAAAAAGTACAGTGTGGCATATTTTTATATGCTGCTCGAGAAGAAACCTACCTTTCTTGAAGAGCAGAAAAATACAGCAGCTTACATTAAAGATGCATTAGAGTTTGTCCTCGTAAATACTGAAGTGAACAAACAGCAAAGGATACTACAGAAACCTACAGATGCTTATGTCACTGAGCTAAACAATCTAGCCAAACTGTTTATACAGAGCTGCACACAATTAATAAGGAACAGAATAGTTTACTGTACAAACAAATATGGGGCAGGTCAATGGGGAAACGGGAAACAGACTTGAACTTGCCAAAAGCTATGTATTTATGCAGAGAAAGAAAGTATAGGACATGTGGTCAGACCAACCATTGGAAGGACAAGAATCTGTTTCACAAGCAAAATTCACTGGACTGAAAAATTATGCTATCTGGTATATTTATCACATTTTCAGCAGATACCAGGGCCTGGTACATCATTATTAAGAAAAGTTCATTCAGACAGCTGGGCTTGAGCAATTCCCTCCTCAACAACTCATTATTAAATAATTTTGAAATACAAATGGAAAAACGGTCAGATTAAGATGTGTTGTGTATTTAAAAAAAAAAAAAAAAATCATTTAAATTGTTAGCGCAGCAACTTAGCATGTTAAGGTGATATGTGTGAAATAATGGGCAAAAGTCAGAATTCATAATGTGTAGCTGCTGAAGTACTGCAGTCAGAAAACAATTTGCGTAGCTGCAGAACCAATGATTCACTTGTTTTCACCAACGATGACCTGTAGATTCAAACAGTTCAAGGGTGTAAAAATCTCTGGAATAGAATGCAGGCGGAGGCTGCAAGATCACAAATCACTGTAAAGTGCATTTGCTTTTCCTTGGTCTAGTTGCAACTACTGTACTTTGAAATTATGTTAAAAAGTGTGTGCCCCTAATTACCAGCTTATGTGACTTAGAATCACCATGTAGTTACTTGTATCTAGGTGTGATTGGTTTCTGGTACCTTTTCATTTATTTGCCTAACAGTGTTTTTACATCAAGACAGAGACTGCAATTCTAGTGGCGGCAGAAAGGTAGCCTGGCCAAGTAGGGAAACACACCAGCAGGTTTAAAGTGAAATCTTTAGATTGGCCATAGGACCTTTCAGTTGGTTTAGTCACTTTTCTTTGAGTCTGTAAAGTCCTCTCTTCTTTGCAAAGCAACATTTATCAGTTAGCTGCACAGATTTAGGCACTTGGAAACCAAATTTCCCCTATAAACCTTACTCTGTCTAGTACTCAGTTGCACAAAGAGCAACTTGTTTGCATGTGGAAAAGAACTGCCACATGGATTTCAGTCACACAAAGCCAAGCTGTAGTTTCTATCCTCACAGCACCAAAGTTAGCCTACTGCAACCCCCTACTGTACCACTGCTTCGCAGTTCACCTAAAAAAGACCTAACACCATGGAAGAGCACATTTCTAATTTCTCAAAGACCAGCTTGGGTGATATGGGAATCCTGAGACAATGTAGGAATTGTCTCATGATGCTCATGAACAACCAGCTAATCCTTGGAGAAACAAATATAATATTTATGAGATGCAATTAAACAATGTAATTCAGGGTTGCCACCTTTTAACAAGGACAAAGTGGGACATGGGGGTGTGGTCAACAGGATAGAGGTGTGGTCAACATGACACTGGCCACACCCTCACCACGACATCACCAAAGATGTTAAAGGAGATGCAGTATTAGTTATGGATGCAACATTGTGACATTACAGCATACTGAAAACTCAAACCATTTAAATGAAGTGAACTATTACTGAACACACACTAATCAGTTGTAACAATAAATAAACTTTAAAGGAATTAAAAACACACTACTCATTAAACAGACACTTGTTTATTTAAAAAAGTAAAATTCATAAACCAACTATTGCTATTCAGAAAGAAAACTTAAAAAAATCTACATACCACATACAAGCCAAGTATAAAATTAAGACTTTTTGTCAATTAAAGCTAAAGCAAAGAACACAAAACTACATACCCTAGTACTACATATGCACCCTAGCAAATTAATGCTAAACAAAGAAAAACACAAAATTACAAACTGCACACTAGCACTTTATACTGCACACTAGTACAATAAATCACTTTTTTTTAAAAGTGTATTTTGAATTTGATTTTATGGCTTGAAGAAGGGCCCGATTTGAAACAATATTTGAGTAAAAGTCACAACATGAAAACAGTAAATAAGTATGTTGAAGACATCATTAAAACACAAAATACAAATTTTGCTACTTTGCAAACTACCCTGTAACAACATGGTTTAGCACAATCTCAAATACATTGCATTAACTTCTGAGCATCCATCCACAAAAAAAAAATAAATGGGAAAAAAGTCCATAAACATTTTAACTTTTAAAAATACTTCTTGCAAGAGAAGTAACAAACTACAATGTACAGCAGACTCCATGGGCTCCTTTTACCTCAAAACATAGCAATTAATCCAGCACAGCAATGCAATAAACAGGTCCAAGTAAAAGCAACACACCCATATTCACATTACAAGCAAAGCAGTACATTTTAACCTTATTAAAAATGCATAATAAATTAAATGCACACATTTACAAGTATAAATGAAAACAATCTTGAAACAGCTTCGGCAAATTGGCAACATGTACCTACTAGAATAATAAATTAATTACATTAACTGTTAACATTCCCCCTCAAAAGGTAGACTTGTACCACATAGACATGGACTTGCAGGAACAGGAAAAATTACCTAAACAGTCTATCGTAACTTCCTGAAAACAGCATTATAGTGCACATTTCCATACAAAAAAGTGCAAACTATGCTCGAACATTTCCTATCTGCAAACAGACAATACCCAGAAAAAGCTACGACAATAGAAATGTGTCACGCTAAATTTATCTTTCACTGCCCCTCCCAACAGAAACAAACAACTTCTATACACAGTTCAGCCTTTTAAAAGTAATGCTTCCAAATCATACCCCCAAGAATAATAACAATTACATATACATTCAGGTTTTATATCTTTATAAACTACTACTCAAAAATATCAAAATAACCACTGCACAGATTTAAATACTGCGTACTGCACCCACCATCTACCTCTAAACATTAAAAAAATTAAACCACAATATATTCCCATTTTAAACTAGTACTCAAAAGTCTCAAAATAACCACCGCACAGATTTAAAAACTGCATACTACATCCCCATCTACCTCTAAACATTAAAAACTTAAATAAAGCAAACTATTCCCATTTTAAATAACTAAAGCCACAAAATGCAATTATCTACTTACCACTTACAGTTATTGCTGGGCTAGCTTGCTTCCTTCCTGCTGAAATGGCTAGTTGGTTTTCTAGCAGTGGCTGGGCTGGCTGGCTTCTTTCCTGGCTGGCTGGGCTGGCAGGCAGGCTCCCTTGCTGGCTTTTTTCCTGGCTGGCTGGGCTGGCAGGCAGGCTCCCTTGCTGCTTCTTTCCTGGCTGGCTGGCAGGCTCCCTTGCTGCTTCTTTCCTGGCTGGCTGGGCTGGCTGGCAGGCTCCCTTACTGGCTTCTTTCTTTCCTTCCTGGTTGGCTTCAATCCTGACTGGCTGGCTTCAATCCTGGCTGGCTGGAGATACAAATCAGATCTTTCGCAGCTGCTATAGAGCTTAGTGCTCTACAGCTGCGACCTTTATGGGGCTCTTCAAAACAAGTTCCCGCCCCCTCCAATGCCTGCAGCCAATTACTGTGCTGCATTACCACCCGGACCTAGCAGAGAATCCCTCTAACTGCAGGTCCGGGTGGTGACGTAGCCGCATTGCCGTGGAAAAAACGGAAGTATTTTCGGCTTTTCCACAGCAACTGATTTGAATTGCGATCGCGAAGCGCAAAGGGGAAAAACGGGACTTTTAAAGTCCCACGCTTGGTGACTGCGGGAAGCGGGATGAGAGGCCTCAACCCGTGAGTGTCCCACTGACAACGGGACGGGTGGCAACCTTAATGTAATTGGAGACAAGACTCTCACACAAAAGCAGTTGAAATAACAAAAAGGTTGTCAGTAATGTAAGCATTATGTGGAGTCTCAGGGTGGTTAAGCAGGGAAAACGTGACAGCATGGTGATCAGATCTAACATTGGATGTGAAGACTGTAGGTGTCGAACAGACTGGTGCTATGTTACTGAGGACCAGGCCATGGAGCCTGGCTCCTCTAGCAGGACAGAGTATCAACTGGTTAAGGGAATGGGAATTGGCTATGTTTAGGAAGAGATGTTCACATTTGCTGTCTGTGGTGTACATTCACCAGTTTGTGGATGTATTTTTATAGATTCAGAGTTTAAACAAGGCAGAGTCAGTCCATAGACCATAATCATCTTGCTACCATCTACTTACTTTAGGGCAACTTCTGTCTCCAGGAAGAAAAGACAAAACAAGGATACATTTATCAATGCCCATCAAACCATTAAGGGTTGCCTTAAAGGAAGTGAGTATCAGTCAATTTTACATGCAACTGAAGAATATTCCACAGAAGGGGTTAAGTGCTGAGTAATAAATGTTTCTCCAGCATCCTACTTATTTGTTGACGGAAGTTTAAATCCATGGCTTGAATGAACTCATGTTTTGTGGAGGTTTAAAAGATCTAGGAGCATTGTGTCCTTGACGACACAGAATGCTAGACATACATCACTATGCAGGAGTCTACAACTGATAGAGTACAGAGGTAGAGCATTAAACACTTATCTTGGTAGCAGAGGGCTTTTTGCCCTGCGATCTTTTTAGTTTGGAATGTCTAGAGTCCTTCTATATGCATGATGCGTTTAGACAGAAACTTGCTAAAAGGCTAGTTATAATCTACAACTGGTCTGATCAGGATGGAGTACAGATAAATGACAACTGGATGACACCTTTAGTTTATTAATTTGGATAGACAGAAGGATTTCCTGTCTACTGTTGGTACATGTTGGTCAAAGGACAGGGAGTCAATTAAGAGGGTCCAGAGATCTGTGACATCTGAGGGGTGCTATCTATAATATAAGCTGTTGCTGTCAAAACTAATTTACTTAAGGGAGCAAATGCTATACACTTTGCATTTAATTTAAGCCCATTTCTGAAAGATCATTGATCTGTATGGTGTAGCCTATCCTGAACAAACATGGTACAGGATGCAGTATGATCCACGACACCAAGTTTGGACTGGGTTAGCCACGTCTGTGATAGCAGTCTGGAGCTCTGAGAAGCAGATGCCAAATGGCTAACAATTTCCAAGATTATATTATTGGGTTCAAGAGTTCAGGGGCATGGGCAACTGGAGACAAAGAAAGGGTCCTGTAGTTGACATTGTTGGAATAAATGGATGTGTCTATTTACTCTAAGATGTCTAGTAGTACATGGTGGGGAGGGGGGGGGGGTTGGCAAAATGATGAAGGTATTAACGCTGTAAATACAAAGTTCCTGGTTTTATTATGACCTCTGGTTACTGGATGGTTTGTAACAATCCAGAGACTGACAGCCTATTATTTACCTATGAACCCATGGGCACACATAATCTTACTGGATCTATTGCAATGTTATGGGATTGAGGATAATTAGTGAAACATAATAAGCCCCCTCCCTCACAACACAGTCTAAACAGATAAGAGATAAACTTGGTAGAGGAGTATTGCCATTACACTGTAATCAATTTTCAACAGTGATACAGATGTCTATGTGTTCAAAGATCAGGAATTGCTCAAGGCCAGTCCTTTTATTTATTCAGGCTTCTAGCAGTGAGCAGTAACACATTTATAAAGTCTGATGTGGATTTACTAGGTTGAAAGATCTTGGATACTGAATCAACCTTGTCCTTCCAGAACTGATGCACACTGGAGCCCCTATAAAAAAGACACCACGTACCAAGCCAACTGGCTTCATTCCCATGTGAGCATCAGACAGACTGTATGCATAATGGGAGTGAAGGGACTACGGCCCTAATGACATCACAAATTCTAACACCTGAAAACAGCTAAAATAGTTCATCATTCTCAGCCTAGTGAGTGGGATGCCACTGTGGAGTTACTTTATCCAGAACATAGTCATGTTAACAGTATGCTCCATTTGCCTTACGAGTGTCCCTTGTTGGGGGAAGAAATGGTGGAGTGTGTGTGACTGTGTGAGTATGCGTGCAGTGGGTAAAGTGAAAGGCTACTGCACTACCTAGGAGGTTTGAGGATAGATTTTTTTTTCAGTACCTCAGCATAAGAGAACTTAGTTTGGGCTTGACTGTGGTGTGGTTGCGGGCTTGTAACCTCTCATTTCAGAAGGCACTTACACTGCTCATAAATAGATTTCTATGTCTGGTAGCAAGTCAGTCACCATGAAGCAATTGCTACTCTGCCTTAAGACAGATTACAGATGAAGTGAGAAATGAACTGCAGTCCCATGGTGATAGTAATCTGGTGTGGCATCAACATAATACGTGAGCATGCCTCAAGAAGATGGTAGAGGCAGGTTAGAGGACAAGATCCAGTAGAAAATATAAGTGCATCTCAAGAAGGTATTAAGGCAGTCACACCACAAAACTCAATACATTATACAATGCAGTGCAGTATATCAAAACAAGATGGGAGTCCACTTGCTAAGACCAGGGAAGAGATATTTTTGCAGTGGATATACTGTAATATTTGATAAACATAAGATATGATTTTTATTTCTCAGAAATGTAACAGTTCACAAACAGAAATAATTCATATTTTTTTTTTACTTGAAATTTTGCTATATTCACTTAAGACTGATGCTGTTACCGTTTATGAAACATGGTTAAAATCAATAACTGGAAAACAGTTCTCTTTTTACTCTAACACGCATTCTTCTTCTTTCGGCTTTTCCCGGTTAGGGGTTGCCACAGCGGATCACCTGTCCGCTCATGAAGGGCAGTGGAGTTTTACAGTGCTGAGTTGCCAGCCTGGCACCCAACCTTCCACATAAGGCACACACATGCACACACACAACCTAGGGCCAATAAAAAAAAAAAAAAAAAAAAAAATTCAGATGGAGATGATATTATTGGGTTTAAAGATTTTTTTGAGACTTGAGATTAGTAAATATTTGATGATCACACCAATACTATAGATTGTGTAACTGACACAGTAAAGACAACCCTGGAACAGATTACAGTCATTAGAGTGTATAGACCATCAAAGTAAAATAATGACCTGATGGAATTCGTGCATTTCTTTCCTAAAGCATAAGACAGAAAAAATAATAGCTGGGGAATTGAGTTTACCAGAAACAGACTAGAATGATATTAATTTTGCAATGCTAGCAAGGAAATGATTTACAAGTTCAGAAACAAATATTGCTGCAGACTGTAACCAACACTACCAAGGAATGGAACATACTGGACATTGTGTTCCTAAGGAAGTAATTGTTACTTCATGTCAAGTTTTACCATCGTTGATGTGCAGTGATCATGAGGTTATAAAGGTTAAATTTCTGCTACTTAATTATGCCAAACTGAAATCTAAACTAATGCACAGAAGAGTAAGACTGTATATGGAGGCAAAGCAGTCAGTTTTTGTTCATCTTTTCGGTTTTTCCCGGTTAGGGGTCACCACAGTGGAACTCTGGTCCACTAATGATTGGCAACTGATTTCTTTTATGGTGCCGAGTTGCCAGCCCCACGCCCAACCTTCAGCGAAGGCATGCCCATTCACGCATGTCTTTTGGAGGCCACTCGACCACGGAGAGGACATGTAGACTCCACACAGAAGGCACTCCAGCCGTGAATCGAACAGGAGAACCTCTTGCTGTGAGGCAACAATGCTACCAGTATATGAAACTAATTACGGTGATGCATTCAGGGGAAATAATGCAGAAAAAATATGGCAAGTTTTGAAAGGAAAATTGCTTGAATGAAAAAAAAAAACAGTGTTTAGACATTATCAGGCAAAATTCGAAGAAAATTTATATGAAGACATTGAGTATAATAGGGACATTATGAGTACATAGGATGTGGAAGGAGTGAAAACAAACAAATTGATAAATTGTGTGGAGACTGTAAAATGCATTCTCAAAGACAACACATTAAAGATATATTTACAAAATTTTATGCAACACAGTTTGGCTCCACAAAGTGAGTAATACATTATAGTAGTAACATCCAAGTAACTTTAGATCCTGAAATTAGATTAGACTGAAAAAGAACTATGCACTCCTCCAGTGGTGTAGAAGGATAAAGCCCTAACTATGGCCTGTCATGGTCTCAATTAAAAGCTCAGGCAATTGACGAAGCAACATCAACGGCCATGGGGGAGGGTGGTCTAGAGCGTCTCCTGTCATGATCCCTGAAGGAAGCTGGGAACATGTCCAAAGGGGTACTAGAGTGGGGACACGGCTGAGCTCAAGACAGGGTGAAATGCCAAACTCCCACTGCACCCCTGAACTACTCCATGGGATAGGTCAAAAAGAAAAAAAACTTGTGGATATTGATGGTCAGACTCCCATGATGCCCTTAAGCTCTACACCAACCCCAACCTTTCAGAAGAGTCTGGGGGGTTAGAAGGTGGCTGGTAGACCCAGCCATGGACATTGGGCACTAGGTAAGGTGCCACAGGATGATGCAGAGGGGAGAAAAAGTCCACCCACCCCCACAAAAAAGAACTATGCAAACTAGACTCAAACAATGTATAGGGAGAGACGGGAGAACACTTCAGCATGAATTTACAGTAACATTATTGCGGTTATTCACTAGGCCATTTAAACATGGGGAGAATACACATGATTTGAGACATGCACTTGTTAATGCCATCTTTAAGGGAATGGTGTATAGGACAAAGCCAGAGTCACAGACCCATAAGTTTACTTCCTTGTTGTGGAAAAATGGAAAAGGTTATTTTGGATAATTTAAGGTTATTTTGGATAATTTATGTTGCGACTTGAAACCAAATATCCAGATGCATATGCTGAAAATAAATATGCAATTACTTGTAAGTTCATCCAGCCACAATCCCCCTTTCCCCATTTTTTTCACATGGGATGTGGGTGTCACTTCAACAGTGAATCATCTAGAGCTAAAGTTTACACCGCCAGGTGGCTAGCCTTGTCACTGTAATTATTCAACACCACAAACTCACACGGATGGTCCATTTAGAGTGTCCACTCCACCTACTGTATGCCCTTGAAATAAGGGGGGAAACTAGAACACCTGGAGGAAACTCACACAAACACAGGGAGGAGACACACAGTCCAAAAGGAAGGCATCCCAGCTAAGAACCGAATGGTGGAACCTCCAGCTTTGAGGCGACAACAAGAAGTTCCTCTTGTAAATGCTCTATAACTACCAAGACTAACAAAAAGTGGTATAATGTAATCTATAGAAAAAAATTCAGTATTTGACAGGGTCACACACAAAACACGAATCAATACATTAGAAAAACTAAGTATTGATCTAATCCTGACAGGATGGATAACTGCATAGATTACAAATAGGACATGGCAAACATCATATACAGCAACTGAAAAGGTGAAATTCAAGCGTCAAGTTGTCCCACAAGGCTCTGTCCTAGACCCATACTTGTTAGGTTGAATCTTTTTTTATCTGTTGCTTTCTATAGTCTAAAGTTTTCCATAGTCTGTAGGCAAAATGCTTGAAATGGGTAAACTAACTACAAAAGAACTTGACTAAATTGACAATTTGGGCAAAGGAGAATAATATGCCGATAAATACATCAAAAACTAAGCATATGAGACTTGGGGGACTGACTGAAGGGTGAATTTCTAATATAGCACACACAGACTGAAGTGTAGATTCATTAAACAACCTAGATATATGGGTAGCTCTAGCTTTAAGTTTTTCTGATCTTGTCAGCTAACTGCTTAATGACAGTTATAAAATTATAGGTTGTATAAAAAGATTTATAAAATCTAGAAAATCAGAAATTATGATACCATTGTTAACTTACATCAGACCCAAACTACTGTACGGAATAACAGTATGGAAAGCTTATAAGAAAATTAGCATGAGTAAATGTGAGAGTACAGTGGAAATACACAAAAGGGATACACTGATAAAAAAAACACTTATGAAAGATTAAAATACATGCACTTGTATAGTGTTTCATATCTATGCTTAAGAATCAGAATCAGATATTGACATTATTTTACAGTACACAGCATTCCAGATGAATCTTTCAGATAGTCAGAACCTAATTTTTTTCTCCTCCCAGTATGAGGCCAGCACTGATGAGTTTAGCACCCCTTCGTATTCAGGTATATTCACTTAGAGATAACTACTCTGGGAGTGGTTGGTGTCAAAGAGTAGTAGATACTCAGATGACCTGTGTAGACAGTTTATAGGAATGGCAGATGTACTGACTGGTTCTCTGAAACAGTAGGTAATGCATGGAATAGACTACCGAATTATATTAAAGCAACCATTTGTTTAGATATTTTAAGAACAACCTGGACACTTGTTATGGGAAGGATTTTTTGTATACTGACAGGCTAGAAACTGCATTATTGCCAGTGTCAAAAATATTTGGGCAATGAAAGCTGTAGTTGCAGTAAGGTAAAAACACAATGAAAAGTGACAATGCAATAATAAGCAATGTGGTATGACAAACAGAATAAAAAGTACTTGACTAAGCACAGGTACATAGAATACAGTACAGTACACTAAATACGACTGTAGAATGCAAGTGTGGGTGCAGTACTATGTTCTAGAGATAAGGCTACAAATGCAGGCATAGTTGATGCAAACATATGAAGAGAATAGTGTGCTAAACATATGGCTGTACAAAGCAGGCATAGGTGCCACAAATAATTTTAAGTGCAACATGCCTATCGTTCTCTTAGTGCGAGAAATTTAGACAAAGCCCTCCCCCCAAAAAATGTGAGGACATAGGTGCAAAATCAAGGACAGAACTTAAACATTGCTCATAGAAAGTTGCCATAACAGCAGCTTGTGCATTATCATGAATTTTCTGAAGGATATAAAGTCTGAAACTCAAACATCTGTAATTATTTAGCAACTTCAATCCGACCAAAAAAATCTGGACATTCTGCAAAATTCTAGACGGTTGAGAAATATGTTCTGTAGTATACTAAAATGACCAAACAGTGTAGTAACTAATGACCCACTGGTTAGAAAAAGAATGGAGATTGCTTGGAATTGTAGAAAAAAAGTACTGTACTCACCATAACATTCCATGTTTGTAGTCCATCTTGCCCTTCATTCTTACTGATGGGATTGGTGCTAATCCTGGGCTCTGACTCGGCTTATTTACAAGCTCAAAGTCTTCTAGTTGGCTTGTGGCTAGGTAGGTATCCCATGGTGCACCAGTACAATCTCCAGATCTTGTTTGCTGCTAACTAGGAGAAATAATAACCAAGATACAGAAAGAAGCCAATAATAAAAGGTCTCCAGTGAATAATTATAACCATACTGATCTGTCTCCAGGTACTTCCAGGATGGTGGTAGGAGGGTGGGTTCGTAAGAATGAAGGGCAAGGTGGACTACAAACATGGAACGTTATGGTGAGTACGTAACTTCTTTATGTTCTGTAGTCCTATCTCGCCTTCATTCTTACTGATGGGACAGCATCCCTATCACCTTATTCTTAGGAGGCTCAAGGAAAAATACTCCTGGAGTACCGTGTAACCAAATGATGCTCTACCCCTGGAGGTTAAATCCAATTTGTAATGAGTAATAAAAGTGTGAGGGGTAGCCTAAGTTGCTGCTGCACAGATATTATCGAGTGGGACCCTGGCTAGAAAGGCTCCAGAGGCAGACTGAGATCTCGTAGAATGAGCCTTGATTTTGAAAGGTAAAGGCCTACCCCTCAGAGGTGTAAATGTAAGTTATACAGCTAGAGATCCAATCTGAGAGGGTTACTTTGGAAACCGGTAAACCTGACCTGGATTCGGAGAAGGAAACAAATAATTTATCTGACTTCCTGAGGTCCTTAGTCCGGTGTAAATAAAACCGTAATTGTATATGAACATCCAAATGATGAAATCTGTATTCTGCTGCCTTGGAATGATTTGGGAAGAACACCAGAAGTTCTATGGATTGGTTCAAAGTGCTATGGCAACAGATCTTGGGGACAAAGGATGGATTAGTACAAAGAAATACTTGTCTTTGTGAAAAATCAGACAAGGGGATTTTACAGATAGTGCTTGTAACTGACACCCTTCTGGCAGATGTAACAGCCACCAGAAAGAAAGCCTTCCAAGACAGAAATTTCAAAGGTGATGAATGAGAAGGCTCAAAGGGAGGAGATGTCAATTTGGATAGCACAAAATTCAAATCCCATGAAGCAATAGGTTCTTTAAAAGGGGGTCTTAAAGTGGCACCTTTGAGGAAGGTTTTGCACAGCCTATGTGACATCAAATTAGAATCTTGTATGCCTAGATGAAAATTAGAAATTGCTGCCAACTGAACCCTAATAGTGGCAGCCGCAGATCCCTGGTGGAAAAGCTCAGACAGGAATTCCAAAACCACCGGAATGGAGGCGGTATAAGGATCAACATTCATTTTCTCAGCCCAGATAGAGAATCTCCTCCATTTACTGGAATATAGTCTCCTAGTGGAGGGTTTACAAGAGGACGTTAGGATATAGGTCACGGAGGGCGAGAAGTCATGAAGCCTGATTAGGGATGGAACTGGAGCAGCCAAGCTGTCAAATTGAGGGTGTGTAACGTGGGATGAAGTGAACCTGACATGTGCGTCAAGAGATCTGGCACTGGTTCCAGAATCCAAGGATTGTCTAGGAAGAGAGGCCCGGGGAAGGGGAACCAAACCTGACGAGGCCAGTAAGAAGCAATGAGGATCAATTTGCTTCCCAGCTGCTTCACTTTCTGAATATCCTTGGGTATAAGAGGAAAGGGAGGAAAGCATAAAGGAGACCCAGGGGCCAATCGTGAACAAGTGTGTCTCAGTGACTCCCCTGGAGGAGGGATAAGGGAGAAAATGCTGCTGCATTTGACATTGATCGGACCGGCAAAGAGATTGCAGCAAAGTTGTCCCTATCTGCGGAAAATCTGCTCCGCTATTTCCTGTTTCAGAGACCATTTGTGAGGCATCAAGATTGCCCGGCTTTGCTTGTTATCTATCATGGTTGTCCCTGGAATGTGCATTGTCACCAGAAAACGCTGGGAAGATATCACCTATTTCCAAACCCGAATGGCCTGTCGACAAAGTGGGTATGATCTGGTTCAGCCTTGTTTGCTGATATACCATACTACCGACCTGTTGTCTGATTGTATCATAATCGTTCCAAGAGGTAGAAAGTCGTGAAGTGCTTGCAATGCCAGGAGCATCACCCTCATCTCTAGAGCAATGATATGCAGGTGAGCCTCGTGATCTTGCCATGTGCATTAGACAGTCCTGCTAATGCCCCCCTATCTGTGAGGCATCCGTGGTCACAGTGGCAACGGGTTGGCGAGGGACAAATGAAGTGCCCATAGTTAACTGGTTCGGTTGAGTCCACCAAATGAGGTCTTTCTTGCAGGAGTCTGTCAGCAGTATGTGATGAGATAATGGTAGGTGTTGGAAGGACCACTGGGACGACAGCAGCCACTGAAGAACACTCATGTGTAGTCTGGCTAGTGGCACTAGTAGTATGGTGGAAGCCATTGTCCTTAGAAGCTTCAGAATAGTCTTGGCCTTGACTTTTCGTAGGGGGGGGGGAGGAGAAGAAGTTCAAGTTGAAGAACCAGATTCTGTGCCCTTTCTACTGGCAGATGAGACAACATGTCTACTGTGTCTATCTCTGCACCTATAAAATTTACAAATTGCGAGGGCAATAAGGCAGATTTTTCCCAATTGATAGAAATCCCCAACTGGGCACAAAGTTGAATGGTAGCGTCCCTGGTCTGAAGAAGTAGATGCCTGTTGGGGGGCGGTCAGGAGCCAGTCATCCAGATACGAAAAAGTACAGTTTTGTACCTACCATAAATGTAGATGTCCGATAGATATGCAACTGCAGTCCTGACATATGGGTTGTCCTGCCTCAGGCAGCCCCTCAATCGCCCGGATTCCAAAGTCTGGGTCCGGCGATGGCTGATGTCGCCTCTTCCCCGACGTCAGAGCGGCTGGGGTATAAAAGCATCAGCCAACGCCATCTTCTTCAGTGTTTCTTGCCCCAGATGCCAGGTGCCCTCCAAGGAAGGCTAAATTTAGAAAATGGATAAAATTCCAGACATGCACAATAGTAACAAACAGATACACCATAAAAGCTATCCCCAACTAAGTTGGAAAAGGGGTAGTGGACCCAAAAAGTAAATTACAGAGGGGTAGGAGGGAGCTGACTGCAGTTGCATATCTATCGGACATCTACATTTATGGTAGGTACAAAACTGTACTATGTCCTTCAAGAATGCAACTGCAGTCCTGACATATGGGTTGAATACCATAGCCAAGCTGGGGGTGGTAGGATCTAAGAAAAAGATGGTGTAGCTAAAATGCCCTGCAGGACTGCCAAAGCAAAGCCTGCTCAGGATCTGGAGTATAAAGGCAGGTTGTAGTGTTTGGAAAATGTATGCACGGAGCTCCATGTAGCAGCTTCTAGAATGTCCTTTGTAGCCATCCCTCTTAGAAAGGCTGTGGAGATTGCTATAGCTCTGGTGGAGTGTGGCCTGATATTGGCTGGCACACCTTTTCCATGGAAAGAGCAACAGAAACTGATGCAGTGTCCAATCCATTTTGAAATTGTTTGTTTGGAAATTGCCTTTCCTTGCACTCCAGCAGCGTAAGCTACAAATAGTTGGTCAGACTTTCTGTTGGCCCTTGTTCTGTCCAAGTAGTAGCGTAATTGTCTGTGTATGTCCAAAGTGTGCAGCAGCTTTTCTCCTTTATTTTGAGGATTGGGAAAGAAAGTAGGCAGGTGAATTGCTTGATTTAGAGACACCCTGGATATCACTTTTGGCATGAATGAAGGATTGGTTCTTAACGAAACTCTGTCCTGATGAAACATGAGGAATGGAGGTACTGCCATGAGGGCCTGTATCTCCGAGACTCTTCTTGCTGAGGTAACTGCCAACAGGAAAACTGTTTTCCAGGAGAGAAATTGCATTTCTGAAGATGCTGCTGGCTCAAAAGGAGGAAGAGTTCATTTTTCCAAGACGAAGTTGAGGTCCCATGCAGGCACTGGTGGTTTCCTGGGAGGTTTGATATTCTTTATCCCTCTTAGAAACTGTCTTAGCAAAGGATGTGAAAACACAGGTGGATCACAGTTGTATTTTGCTGAGATTGCTGAAGCGTGTATTTTTATGGAAGAACATGAAAGGCCACTATGAAGCATTTCTGCCAAGTATTCTAGTATCTGTGGCATGCTTATTACTGATGCCTCCTGACCCTTGTTGGCATTCCAGGTGATGAATCTCTTCCATTTGCCTGAATAAGTTTTTCTGGTGGAAGGTCTGCGTGCTTCCAGTAAGATCTCTTGTACTTTTTTGGAGAGAGAGATATGGGTAGAAGTCATGGGACCCTCCAAGCTGTCAGCTGCAATGTTTGCAGGTTGGGATGAACAGTCCTGTATTTGTGCTGAGTTAGAAGCAGAGGCCATTGAGGCAGGGGCCACAGCTTGGTGCGAGATATGCTCCTTAGTAATGGATACCAGTGCTGCCTTGGCCAGTCTGGAGCTATCAAAATACCTTTCGGTTGTTCTGCTTTGATCTTCAGTAACACCTTGGTCATTAATGGTAGAGGTGGGAATGCATAGATTGTCAGAGAATTCCAGCTGAAGGAGAGAGCATCCATTCTCCAGGCTTGAGGTGAGAGGCAAAGAGATCTATGTCCGGCCTTCCCCATGCAGGAGTTATTTGTGAAAAAATGTGTGGATGCAGCATCCATTCGTGCAGGTCCAAAATGTTTCTGCTTAGACTGTCCGCCAGAACATTGTCCTTGCCTGGAACAAACTGGGATTGCAACTGTAAGTTCAGTTTCAGGGCCTTTTCCCAAAGAGTCATTGTTAGTCTGCAGAGGGGGTAAGAATGAGTGCCTCCCTGTTTGTTTATGTACCACATGACAGTGGTGTTGTCTGTCTTTATTAGCAGATGACCTTGCTGAAGAAATTTTCCGAAGGCCTCGATAATATGAATCACTGACAACATCTCTTTTTGATTTATGTGCAGATGCATTTCCCGGGGAGCCCATTGCCCTTGCATGCATCTGCCTTCCATGTGCGCCCCCATCCATGATCTGAGGCGTCTGTTGTAATGGTTTGACTTGCTTGAGGTTTGTTGAAAGACATGCCCTTGTTTAATTGACTTGCTTGTGCCCACCACAAAAATTCCTTTTAAAGACATGGAATGAGAGGTATAATTTCTTCTAAGTTGTGGCTGCGTTGAGACCATAAACTTTTTAGGTACTATTGTAGTTTTCTCATGTGTAGTCTTGCCAGTGGAATCAGAGGAATGCAAGATGCCATGAAACCCAGGGCCTGCAGGATTTTCCTTGCAGTCATCTGGGTGAGCTTTGCTAGGCTTTTGAAGTAATCTGGTAATTGTTCTTGTTTTTCTTTTGTGAGGAAAGACATTTGTGAGTTTGTGTCCAGTTTGGCTCCTAGAAAAATTATTTGTTGGGATGGCAGTAGTCTTGATTTTTGAATGTTGACTGTGTATCCCAAAGCCTGTAGTACGTGTATGACATAGTCCAAGTTTCTTATCAAGGCTTGTTTGCTGTCCGCTTGTATAAGGCAGTCGTCCAGGTAAGGGTATATTTGTATCCCCTGGAGTCTGCAATGTGCAATTACTGATGCCAGGCATTTCGTGAATACTCTGGGCGCAGTAGATAAGCCAAACGGCAATGCTGAGAATTGATAATGCTCTGACCCTGCAAGAAATCTGCGGTATCTTCTGCAACTGTGTCTGATTGGGACATGCAGGTATGCCTCCTTGAGGTCCAGAGTAACCAGCCAAGACCCCTTGCCCAGCATGGGAAGAAGTTGCTGTAACGTCAGCATTTTGAATTTTGACACAATGAGAAAAGTGTTTAGAGCGGACAAGTCCAGTATAGGTCTCCATTGCTTTTCTTTTCTTGGAACAAGGAACAGTCTTGAGTAGAATCCCTGACCTTGTTCCTGAGGAGGAACCTTTTCTATTGCTTTGATCTGTAACAGGTTTGAAACTTGTATGAGTGCCTCTGCCCTTTAATTTTGTGGCAGGTTTGGCATGCCTTGTCTTGTTGGTAAGGTATGGAAGTGGAACCTCTAACCTTTGTCTATTATGTCCAGAATCCATTTGTCCTTTGTTAAAACGTGCCAATTCTTTGAAAATCAGGATAATTTTCCGCCTAAAGGTGCTTCTCTTTGAGCCTTGGTCGGCGGTGTCAAAGTCAAGTCATTGTCCCTGTGGAGCAGTAGAAGTCCCTGCGCCACTTCTCTGATTAGTTGGTTGCCATTGGCGGCCCCTGTAGGAGCCTTGGTATTGCCCTCTACCTCGAGCACGCCTGTTTTTTCCCCTTTGGAACTTGTCAGTGTCTGGAAAGGACCAATTCTTTGAAGGCCAATTCCTGCTGAACCTCGGTGGCTGAACCTGGAGGAAATCTTTGACTGTTTGTACTGATTTAGCCTTTTCCTCAATAGATTTCAACACATCCTGTGCATTAGCACCAAATAGCTTCTGTTTTTCCAGAGGTGCATCTAGGAGCTTTACTTTAACATGATCTGGCAATGCCTGTTCTTTCAACCAAACATGCCTACGTATGACGGCCCCTGTCATAGCTGCCCTACATGAAGCTTCCAATGCATCATAACCACACTGAAGAAAATGATTGCTAACCTGCTGAGTATTATGAACCAAATCCTGCAAGGCCTTTATCTAAAGGCTCAGGAGAGGCTAACTTTTTCTGCAAATCATCCATCAAGAAATCCTGATATTGAAACATATGAAAAAGACAGTTAAGTGCCCTCATGGCAAGGGTGGTTGAGGTATAAACTTTTGCCCCATCTCTCCAAGGACCTAGATTCCCTGTCTGCGGGCAAAGGGTTTTTGGCTGTGGAGGTGGCCACTCCTTTGGGCCCCTGAGAAATAGTTTCTAGATCCACAGAGTGGGCCTTAAAGAGATGCTTATGAGTTTCAGGAACCCTGTAATATCTGTCTGGCTTGACAGGAGCAGGAGGGAGAAAATCAGGGAAGCACTGGAGTCTGAGTACACATCATCCAATACATCTAACACTGGTAGAATAGCTAAAGGCCTGTGCTGGGGTAACTTAAGGAAAGTACGTAGCCTTTTCTTGGAGTCAGAGAAATCCTGGCCCTGCCACTGAAAATGCTCTCTCATGCAGTGGAGAATTTCCCCGAAGGAAATATCCTCTGGAGGAGAGGCAGAGGGAATGGATTCATCAGCATCAGAATCCTCGTAGGCATGGAAGGATTCTTCCTGGGAATCTGAATGGTCTGAGTCCCCAGAGGCTTCATCTGAGGAAAGAGTATCTGTCTGCTCAACCCTAGGCCTTTTATCTGCAGGCAGCCGAGAACCTCTGTCTGGATGTGTCTGAGAGCCTCTGATTAAAGAAATTAGATCTGCAGCTAAAGTCATGATCTGTTTATCAGAAGTGGAACCCTGGGAAAAGGATTTAGGAGGGTGAGCCTTAGCCTGGCTGGCAGCCTTAACACGTGTGTAGGCCTTGATGGACATAGAGACCGGAGGCCTAGCTGCCCCACGTGCTGGAGTAACTTTATCCACCGGTATGGTGTCAGGTAATTCCTGGGCTTCGGTTTCAGGAGGAAAATCAACAACTGGCACCGGGGTAACCTCCAGGACCAAAGTGTGTGGTAAAGCAGTGTCGTCGGTCTGGAGCGGTTGAATTACCGCCTCCGAAGAGACCGATGCACTCACATTAGGCTTTGGCGTGGCGTTGGTGGAAGTCGCGGGCCGAGAATGTCGGTCCCGGTCCTTCCGTTTTTTGGAAATATGTGTTGTCGGTTGTTCCGACGGCATGATATAGGAGAAATTTTCCCCAAAAAAGTCTTCAGCAAATTCTGCCCGGCGCCTGAGTGTGCGCTTATTGAAGCGAGCACAGGCAGCACAGGCCGAGACATCGTGGTCTGGGCCCAGGCAGGGAAGGCCGTAAGAATGGAAGTCCTTATGAGGTATTTGTTTACCACAAGACAAACAATTACTAACTTTTGCAGTTTTATCTGACATCGGCTGAGGCAAGAAAAGGTTCCCCAACGGGGTACTTAGCTTTTTGATGACTTCGGTAACTGAAAACACAGGAGCTGGCCGACCGGCACTTGCAAACGGCTTCTTCTACGGGCACTGCACGGCAAGAAAGACGGAAGAAGATGGCGTCGGCTGATGCTTTTATACCCCAGCCGCTCTGACGTCGGGGAAGAGGCGACATCAGCCGACGCCGGACCCAGACTTTGGAATCCGGCCGACCGAGGGGCTGCCTGAGGCAGGACAACCCATATGTCAGGACTGCAGTTGCATTCTTGAAGGACATCACCTGGAATCCTCGACGTCTTAGGTGAGATGTCACTACTGCCATACACTTGGTGAATACCCTGGGGGCTGTGGTGAGACCAAAGGGCAGAGCACGAAACTGGCAATGACTGGCTCCCAGCCAGAAGCATAGATGACTCCTCGATGCCCTATTCATTTTTTTATGTGGTAGTAAGCGTCTTGGAGGTCTATTGAGCACATCCAAGTGTCTTACCCTAGTAATGGGAGAACACACTGCAGTGTCACCATCCGGAACTTGTCCTTCATTACTTATTCGTTCAATCTGCTAAGGTCCAAGATGGTCCTCTAGTACCATGTACGTTTTGGCACTAAAAAGAATCTGGAGTAAGTTCCGGATCCTATTTGGTCTGCTGGGACTGTTTGGATGACTCTTTTTGCCAGCAACTTGCTGACCTCCACAGTTGCCTGATCCTTGTGATTGGGTGGAACATCTGGGATCCTCTTGGGAACATAGGGTGGCAGAGAAAAGGCTATGAGATAACCTCTGGTAATAATTCTTTGCACCCGTTTGTCTTGAGTGATACTTAGCCAGACTTCTGTTTACAAAGAAATGCGACACCTGACTGGCTCCAGAGAAGCACAGTCGGGCCCCACATCAGGAGCGCTGGTAAGGCTGGCCCCGAAACGAAGCGTGGCCTCCCTGGTTTTGCGGTCCGCCCCTGCCTCTAGGGCGTCTACCATTCCCTCCTCCTCCTCTGCCTCTGAAGGAGGAATCACCCTGTGCATCTTGGAAAAACCTCTGGGACTTCTTGAACCACACCTCTCTGACCCTTAGGGCATGGTCTAGAGGAGACAGTAAAACGTACTCCCACAGCAGGGAGAGGTTTTCATTCTTGCTTGCACCGGGTGAGTGTATCATTTACCTTGGGTCCAAATGAAGGGGACGTTGGTAAAGATGGACTTGAATGATTCCACAAAATTACACAAACGCATCCAGGAATGACTTCTTAGGGAAATTCCTGAACCTGCTGCTCTACTCGCTCCATCGGCTGCATATGAGATAAGCCTCATGGATGAGTTGACAACAGAGTTCACGGTGGACAATTGGGCAGACACCTTGTCAGGGACTCCCTCAGCACATCTACCTTGTAGAGAATATCCTAACTCCTTAAGGAGATCTCTCTGAAGCCTCGTAAAGTGTGTAAGGTAGTTCAACGATCCAAGAGTAAATGCCGCAGACGAAAAGATATGCTTCCTGTATCTGTCCATCGTTCGAGACTCCTTATTCGACAGATGAAGAGAAGTTTCCGCTAGCTGCTCCTTAGTGGCCACCGCCACCATCATGACATCTACAGGAACACCTTTAAACAAAAATTCCTTTTCCCTGGGCTCAGAAAGAAACTTATTTGGTCTCCTGGGGACTGGCTCCACAGCATCAGGAGTATCCCACACCTTTAACTAGCTCCATCAGTTCGTCGAAGGGTGGAGACACCCAAGAGGCTGAATGGTTGAGACCCAAAAGCCTTCAGGTACACTGACTCTTCATCAGAAGGGGTGACAGTGGGCCAGCCGCACCTCTGCTTAAGGATTTCCAGGATGTCTACGAAGGAGACATCATCACAGGACAACATGGGGGACCCTTCTGACTCCTTGAGGTCAGTGTCTGATGCAAGAGACTCCTCCTGGGAGTCTACATGCTTCCTCTTGCATGTTCTCTTCCATGGGGGCTCCTCGGAAGGATATTCTGGGGAGGTCTCAGAAGAATGGGGTCCACCAGCCAGTGGTTCCTAAGGCTGCAGGTCTCTGCTGTCCAGAGACAGAGTAGGAGCTGAGACAAAAGTAGGTGCTCTAGGGGGGAAGGGTGTCGGTACCCCTGGTAGGAGCCGATGATCGGGACATCATACTCATTATCTCGAATGCCGACCTCTCCAGCTCCGAAGACCTCCTCGGCTCAGAGGAGACTGAGGATGCCATTGACTCAGAGATAGATGTAGTGTCCGAGCTCACCCTAGCCTACATGCCGAGAGGAAGGCTTGGAACCAAAGAGGTTTGGTTCCAGGCGTCCCTGTCAGGGCTGAGCGGGGAGCTTCGCTCCTAGACATCACAGACGGCACCGAGCGTGTCTGAGCAGAACTCTGCTCCAAAACAACCTCAGGAGGAGCTGGAACCAAGGTATTAAACACTTTGGCTCCGAAAGACTAGCATGGCTCGGAGGAGGAATCACCAAAGAGGGGATGGACTCAAGTGGCGCCGGAACCGACTGGGTCGGAGCCAACAACAATTTAGTTAAGGCAGAGGATTTCAGAAGTCTCAGCACTACCCTCTCCACATCTTCAAGACCTGGAGGGCAGAGAAGGAGAATGGGTTCTCTGCAGTATGGGTGCCGTTAATGTAGGGGAGACTGGTAAAGGTTCCATAGACTGGCTCCACTGAATACTCTCAGTGGTCGGCTCCAAACTACTTGGTGCTGACCCTGTAACCACAGTAGTAAAACTCTCGATCGGCTCCGAACACAGTGGGGCCGATGAGACAGTAATTTTGACAGGCTTAGTAATTTTAAGAGGCTGCTCCAAGACACCAGCCAGGGAGGGTCTCAGAGGATTTGGACTTTTCCTTTTTAGATTCCTGAGATCTAGCAGGGGAGAACAGCTAGTCAAAGGCTTTAGGAGACCTTTTAGAATGAGCTTATAGGTTCATACTAGGCTATCTGACCTAGGGCATTTATAAGCCTAGCCAGAGTGTGTTTGGCTTTCGCCACCCATTTTAAATGAATTTTGCTATGCACCTTTTCAAGGTTAGTATACTGTGCCTCTGTCCAACAGTGACGCAGAAGTGATACCTGGGGTAAACCTACGGTCTCCCATCCACTCATCAAGATTCCTCTTGAAGAAAGTCAATGAGGGACTCTGCTAACCTGGACTGGGATTTTATTCAAGAGTGAAGGGAGCCTCTGGGTTATGAATATGTCCCTCCAGCATGTCCTATTTATTTCAGTGCTGAGGTTCAAGTCTCTCGAGCGCGTAGCTCGATGGGATTTGGATTTTCTGAGGAGCAGCATGTCCATTAATTCCGGGTTGGACATGGCTTTATACGTCAGGCACAGATCGCCTCTGAGCAGGGGGTATGCCACGGAGTAGAGCTGGAGTTTCTTTAACCGGGCAGCATATGGCATCGGTTTGAGCCCTTTGATCCTCTTGGTGAGGTACTTCTGGGGTCTTTCCAGTTGCTGCAGGGGTCTGGTAAGGTGCATCCCAAAAGGGGCATTGTACTCAATTATGGGCCTGATGAGGGATGAGTAAAGAGGCACGATGACCTCCCCTGATCTAGATGTGAATCCCTTCATGATTACATGGGCTATATAAAATGTTTTTCTAACCACTTTGGCCACGTGGTTTTCAAATGAGAGACTATCAACTTGGGTCCCCAGGTCCCCAATTACTTCTTCCGTACTTAATGAATTACCACCTATGTGGTAATTTGTGGGCACTTTGTTTTTGCCAAAGGGGATGACTATACACACCTTTTGGCGTTTAGCTTGAGGCCATGGCTCTGGCGCCAGTTGTCTGTTTCTATGAGGCCCTTTTGGAGGATGCTTGTGTTGGCTGGAGAGTCGATTATGGCGCCTAGTTTGCAGTCATCTGCGAACCTGGTCAGCCACAGTCCTTCCGTGTTGGCCTGTACCTCCGAGAAATATATACCGAACAAGAGAGGTCCCAGGACTGAGCCTTGTGGGATGCCACTTGTAACTGGTTTGGAGTCTGACATGGCTCCAGCAATTCTAACCATGTGGGTTCTGTCCTTGAGCCAGTTTGCAACCCATCTAGTGACATAGGGGTTTATATTTAAGCTGGTGAGCTCATCTATAATGCCCGAGTGGGGTATTGTATCGAAGGCTTTTGCGAGGTCCAGGTAGGCTGTGTGGACCTCCTTCCCCTTGTCAATGGCCTTGGTGACTGTTTCAAAGAAATCAACCAGGTTTAAGAGGCAGGATCTGCCCTTAAAGTCGAACTGGGTAGAATCCAGTGTCTGTAGGTCCCCAATATCTTTATTTATGAGGTCCATGATGATCCTTTCCATAGCTTTGCAGACCAAGCTAGTCAGGCTTATGAGGCGATAGTTTCCAGGATCCGTTGAGGCACCACCTTTGTGGAGAGGGACCACTGTTGCTGTACGCCACTCTTTGGGTACATATCCTGTAGTACGGCTGAGAGTGAACAGTAGTTTTATGTTTGGGTTTAGCTTTTCTTGGAGTTCATGTAGAACGCAGCCCGGGACACCTTCTGGTCCCATTGATGCTGTGTTTTTTTGCTTTGGAGAGGGCGGCTCTTACCTGAGCATCTGAGATGTCAGGGGGGCAGCACACTGCTGGGATAGATATTTGCCCTTTTGGTGGGGGGGGGGGTTGTGCTGAACCTGTCAGCTAGGATGTTGACAATGTCTGTGGGTTTGATGTATTTTTGTCATTTTGGACTAATTCTGAGCATATCTGGGAATTCCCACCCAAGAAAGCCTTGTGATTATCCTTGGTGTCCTGTGCAATTTTTCTCTCGAAGCTGGACTTAGACGATTTTATGAGTGCCCGTAGTTTTTTGCTAATACTGATCAGAGATGCCTTCCCTTTTTGGGATTTTGCTGTATCATGTAGTAGCTTCCACCTTCTAATGTATAGTTTTGTTTAAGGCTGGGGTCCACCAGACACGACGCCTGCCTTTGGAGGATTGGGTCTTGGCTTTATTTGGGATTGCATGATCCATGCATTCCTGAAGGTGTTCACAGAATGCGTTTATAAAGGATTCTGCGGTCTGGGCCATATTTTCCACAGGGCCAGGGGCTTTGAAGGATTCCACCTCGGTTTTGAGGAGTGTGAAATTTGCTTTAGAGAAGTTTTTCACTGTGGTTTTCTGGGCAGGGGGTGGGATTGGGATATGAATATCCAGTGAGATTAGTTTATGGTCTGATCTTACCAGTGAGGGATACAAAGAGCATAGATCCCCCATGTTGGTGATGATCAGGTCCAGTATGTTTTCCCCTCTTGTGGGAGTGGTAACAAGTTGTTCCACAGCATTTGAGTTTATAAATTCTAGGAACCTTTGGGCTAGGGTGTTGGAGCTAGAGTAATGCTCCCAGTCTATGTTTGGGTAGTTGAAGTCGCCCAATATAATGGTGTTTGGAGAGACCTTTATATTTTCCAGGGTTCTCAGGAAGGCCAAGTGGGGTTCCTAGGTTTGGGAGGGTGGTCTGTAGCAGGCTATGAACTGGAAGGCAGTTTTACCCACTGTTAGTTGCACATGGATAGTCTCTGATGCTTCGTGCTATGCCACCAACCTGTAGGTATGGGTATCTTTGACGAATATTGATACTCCCCCCCCTCCTTTTGTGGTGCGGTCCAAGTTTTGGGGCCAAAAAGCATGGTATGAGGTATAACCTGGTAGTGCTGGGGTGCTCTCGGGAGCCTTGAACCAGGTTTCTGTTACTGCACATATATCTATGTTCTCCATGCTAAGGAGAGTTTTGAGTGAGTGCATCTTGAGGTTTAGACTTCTGGTGTTGAGGCACAACAAACTAATGGGCACAGTATTTTTTCATATAAGGGGTGGCGTAAGCCACAAAAATTTGGGCTAGGCTTATAAATGCCTTAGGGAAGATAGCCTAGTATAAACCTATGAACCTATGAGTAACATTACTCTTAGTTTCTTAGCCCTTGTGATACCTATGGAGGTGGGTTTGTCTTTTGAGCCTTGCCTAAAAAAGGCACTATGGGGGTAGCAAGAGCCTTTGCCAATATCCGAAAGCTTATTTTTTTCTTTCTTGCAACACGCTAGCTCTAAAAGAGTGGCAAAATAAGCAAGTTTCCTGTAAGTGGATGGCCCCAAGACAGTAAACGCAGTTACTGTAGCCATCTGTTATGGACATCTGTGAGCATTTTATGCATTTTTTTAAAACCAGATGGCTTATGGTCCTTGCCTTCCTTAGACATCTCACAGAAGATGAACTCATACACACACACACACACACACACACACACACACACACACACACACACACACACACACACACACACACACACACACAGAGAGAGAGAGAAGTGGGAGGACTAGGTCCTCTAACTTAAATGGGCCTAGCCCAGGTAGGAAAGAAGGGGATAGTAGGTCCTCTAACTAAAATGGACCTAGGGGGTACAGAAACAAGTAGAGAGACTCGCACACACAGCAGAACAGGAATACGGTCTAATTTGTGGAAAAAAACCACAAAGAACAAGGTCAACAGAACCTCGTTCTGTCAGTAACACTAATAACAGCAAGCGGAAAGCTCCACAAAAAAGTTATTACTTATAAGTATTTAAACCAGCACACACAACCTAAACTAAGCGCAAAAGGTGCCTACAACTGCTAATATCAAAGTTATGAAAACAGTAATACAGAAGTCTATATATAAACCAAGTGAAAACTGGCACACAGGATACCAAGTACTATAAGGCCAGCAGCCAACTGTACTTAAAGAAATGCACACAAAAGGCGCTCTAACAAGCGCTAACTATTCTAACTGCAACACTACACTAACTATAGCTATACAATGTTATACAACACTATCAAAATGTGAAATAGAAGATTATCCAAAAGTTTTGAACAAAATGTGTAAAACTTAGCCACGGCCAAGAAGCAGCACATTCAAACTCGTCAATGCAGCAAACAAGATCTGGTGCGTCATGGGATACCTACCTAGCCACGAGCCAACTAGAAGACTTCGAGCTTGTAAATTGGCCGAGTCGAAGCCGAGGATCAGCTCCAATCCCATCAGTAAGAATGAAGATGAGCAAAGGGTATATTCCTTTAAATTAAGACAGTAGCATTTTTGGTTCCTTCAACAGGGTGATGAGTAAATGTGTCCACTGGCTACTATACAAGGGCTTTGATCAGAAGTCTTTCAGTAAAATCTGATGCACTGATATGCAGCATCGGACAGCAAAGCACAAATCAAGTGCTAGGCCATGCAAAACAACTGAAAAAAAAAAAAAAAGAGTTATGGACTTGCCATAACTTGGCATCTGTGTTATCCTGTATCACTATTCATCACTCTTGGATCCGAGCCGGCAACTTTTTAGAAATTTTAATTTATTTATTTGTTTTACATTTGTTGACCGGGCTAGCCTAACTGGATATATGTCCATTTTCAGTAGAGGCCCGAGGAGAAAAGCTCCGAGACAATAACAAGGACAGAAAAAAAAACATTTATACAAATAATCCGCAAGACATAGAGATTACAAAACAATAATTGTATAGTCCCCAAGAAAAAAATGTTAAATACAAGAATAATTACATGAGTAAACAATTGAATGCCAGTAAAATACATTTTTTTTTGTTAGAGAGCCAAAAAAGAAATAGTTCATGTTCAGTTTCAGTAAGCATAAAACAATACAAAATAAAAATAAAAATGTATGTAAGGAAAAAGCAAAAATATATTTAATGTCCATAGAACTTCATATAGCATAGTGGGGAGATGCAAAAAGAGAGCAAAAAGTTTAAACATGCCATATATGGAAGGTAGAGGAGTTTCAGCAAAAAGAAATCCAGTTTGACAGTAGAAAGAGGAGAATAAGTATCAGTCAGGCTGAGAGCAGGACAAAGCCATTTGGTTTTAATGAAATTTTTCCAACTGATTCTTGAAAAGGTTGGTGGAAGTAAGGGATGTGATCTCAGTTGGAAGTTTGTTCCAGGAATTGCCAAATGCATTTGAGAATAGGCAGTCTCCAGATTTGTTAAAGGATTTAGTAGTGGCGACTTGTAGTTTTTTTAGCTGATCTTAGGGTAGGAAGGTTTTTATAAGAATTTACTAGGTTACATAGTATGGGAGTGTTTGAAGGATGATGTAAAATTGTGTGAATAAAAATGAGTTGCTGGTAAACTAGTTGGTTTTGTACTTCCAGCCATCCGAGATGTTTAAGGTTAAGGCAGTGGTGAGTACGGAAGGGGGCACCGGTGGCAAATTTAGCTATGTTGTTGTAGGTGGTTGCTAGTTTATTTAGATTAGTTTTGGATAGGTTGGTATATATAGGTGAGGCGTAGAGTAGGGTGGAAATAAGGTGGGTTTGTGCAAAAGAGATCTTTGCTGACTCTGTAAGAAATGGTCTGATTCTGTAGAGGAATCCAAGTTTTCTATTTACTGATTTAATACTAGCGTTAATGTGCGAGTCAAAGGTGAGATGGTTGTCTATTAATACACCAAGGAGTTTGGTGGTGTTTTCAGGGGCTATTAATGTGCAATTGTTTGATTTTACTGTGAAATTGATAGAGGGGGATTTCTGTGTGGGAGTAAATAGCAGTAGTTTTATTTTTTAGGGTTCAGGAGGAGACAACGTTGATGGAACCAGTTTTCCACTAAAGTAAAGACAGTTTGTGTGTTAGCCTGTAATTCAGCAGGGGAGGATGCGGCACATACCAAAGTTGAATCGTCAGCATATTGTATGCATGTAGTTTGTGGAAGGGAAGTTTTTAGATCATTAATGAAAATTGTGAAAAGGAGAGGTCCAAGAATGGATCCTTGAGGGACTCCAAGGGTGATAGGAAGCTGAGAAGATAGATTGTTTTCTCACAGGACTGCTTGTTTCCTGTTTTCAAGGTAGGATTGGAACCATTTTACTAGTTGATGATCAAGGGAAAAAGTGATTCAAGTATACTTAATAGTATTTGGTAGTTAACCATATCAAAGGCCTTTGAGAGATCTAGGAAAAGAGCAGAAGATAGAAGGTTAGTATTCCTGTTTTTATTAATGCAGTCTGTAAAGGATAGAAGAGCTGTTGTGGTACTATGGTGAGGCCTGAAACTGTGTTGGCAAGTCAATTAGAAGATTGTTTTGTAGGAGATACTGAAGTAATAGCCGATGGATGCATCGCTCCATAATTTTGGCTATTGGGCGGAAGTTAGATAATTTATTTGTGGTACCTCCCTTATGCAGAGGGATGAAATGGGAGATTTTCCAGATGGATGGGACATAAGATTCAGAGATGGTTCTGTTTATTAGGATAGAAATAGGGTAGGCAAGTACACCAGCTGCGATTTGCAGGAATTCAGCTAGGAGCAGGTCAGCTGATGGTGTACATGGTTTTAGTTTAAGAAGCAAGGAGTGTATTAAAGATGTTGGGACAGGTTGAAGGTTAAAAGGCTGGGGTAATTTGGCTAGTGAGGGAAATTTAATGGTGGAAGTAGGTGGTAAGGTGGTTGCTAGTGATTGGACTGTTTCAGAGAAAAATTTGTTAAAGGTGTTGGCGATATGGCTGGGAGAGGTTTGGGTTAGTTTTGAGGGGGTAGGTGTTTTGGACTGTCCTGGGTGGAGTAATTTGTTGATACCGGACCAAAACTTTTGTGGATTATTTTGTTGGTTTTGTTGGAATTTGAGGTAGAAGTTTTTTTTTTTTTTGTCAAGGATAATGGATTTTTTGTGGAATTACGAATTTGTCTAAAGTTTAGGTGATCTATTGGGTTTCTAGTTTTTCTCCATTTGGACCAGAGTTTGTTCCTTAATTGGATGTTTAGCCTTGTGTCCTTAGACAGCCAGGGGGCTGGTTTATTTTTTGTTCTGACAGTACAAGCGGGAGCATGGTGCTCAAGATCTGCAAGAATGTTTTGTTAAAGTGTGAAATGGCTTTGTCAAGATGTAGGTATTTTAGGGGTGACCAATTGCAAGCTTTGAGCTCAGCTTGAAAATGACTTGGGTTGAAATATTTTTTGTTTCTGGTAGTTCTAAAAGCTATTAGATTATGAAAGTGGGTCTTTTGCCTAGTGATGTAAGGAATGGTCGCTAATATTGTCAGGGAGTATACCTGTTTGATAAGGATGGGGGTCCTTATTTACTAGAATCCAATCAAAGGTAGTTTGTTTTTTGTTAGGTTTGTAGATCCTGGTTGGGAAGGTAATGGTTTGGTGGAAGCCAAAGAGGTTTATATGCGTACTGGGAATGGGAGACATACTGCTATTCCAATCAATATTAAAGTCACCAAGGAGTATGGTTTCTTGTGGCAGGGACATTGAAAGCCAGTTTAGGGTGTTTTTGAGAGTACTAATATTGTTCCCAGGGGGGGATGTAAGAGCAGATAATGTATATTGATTTTTTAGCATTAATTTGGAGCTTCGAGGTTAAAATTTCAGAGTTATTAGGAGGAGGAGGTTGCATATCTAATGATGTGCTCTTTAGTTCAGATTCGAACAGTATTGCTACTCCACCTCCCTTTTTATTTAAACGGTCTAGTCTGAGAATGTTATAGCCTGGAGGGACAATGTCATTGTCTTTCGTTGTAGGTTTAAGCCATGTTTCAGTAAGGCATAAGATGTCAAAGGAATAGATGTCTAATAGGGCATGTAGTTGGGTTATTTTGTTGTTAACACTTCTTATATCGAGTTGACCTATAAGTAGAGAGAGTTAGTGCTTTTTAGGACATTTAGGGGAGTGGTGGTAGTAGGGGCAAAGAGAGTATTTGGGGTGGAGAAATTAGGACCAGGGTTTGGGTGAATGTCACTGTGTAGAAGTAAGCAGTTATGAGGGTTATGTGATAGTTTAAACAATTTATAAAGAGAGAGAAGTCCTTTTTTCATTTGTAGGTATTTAATATGGGTTAGTCTATGAAACTGTGGTAGAATGAAGGATGAATAGGATGTTATGTTACAGTGTGTAAGAGAGGTGCTAGGAGAGAAAGGGCGAGTTTGTCTTGGGAGATGAAAAAATGTATCAAAGGCTGAGAATTCATAGGAAGTAAGGCAATGATTTGTAAGTAATAAGGTGAGCCAGATGGATAAGAAAAGAATGTTGGGGTAAAAAGGCCGAGGATGGTTATACACAGTTAGAGGTGTAGGGTGGGGAGGTTTGGCTAAAAAAAGAAAAAGAAAATTTGAAGTGTAGTTGTGATAAGTGGAGTGCTTAGGGAATAGAGAAGAGTGGGTGTGGAAGGTTGCTGCTAACTAAAAGGTGAACAGGTGTGTTAATTGATATGGAGTTTGTGAAGAGAGGCAATTGGTAGATTAGGGCTGAGGGTGTGGTTAGGGAAGTATAAGGTGAAGTGTACTGGGGATGGGTGGGATTTGGGGGTAGGGTAGGAGAGCAGAGTGAGCCCGCAGGGTGAACGGAGCGGGTAGAGACAAGACGAGAGTTTGGCATCAAGTGAGAAAACAGTCAGAGAAATGCTTAATGCTAGAGGGAGAGAAGTTTACTGGTCTGAATAAAGTCAATAAAATGCTATAGTAGTGGCAGTAAGAGACAGACAGTTTACTAAGGGAAATGATAGTAGAAGTGAGAGGGGAAAGATCTAGGCATAGGAAATGGCCTTGAGGTGTAAGGAAAAGGATAAGTAAGAGATTCCTATAGGTCTGGAAAGAAAACAAAACACTATATAGAAAGCTTATAAGCTTGAGCTCCTCCCACACCAATGATCCCTTGCTGCTCTCTAACCCCTCAGATAAAGTTTGCCCTAAGCTAGAAAGCAGCTAAGATAGACCTTGACCACCAGATAGGGCATCTTCATATTCTCTAGATCCTATAGGCTGGGGGAACGGAAGGAGGGACAGTGATAAATAGTGACACAGGATAACACAGATGCCAAGTTACGGCAAGTACATTTGTTATCCACGTCACTATTCCTCACTCTTGAGTCAGAGTTCCCAGCTACCCTAAACCCTGGGTGACCCTTATGGAAGGCCATGCCAAAGAACTGTGGAGCTGAAGGAAGCCCTGCTCTTGGAAACAAAGTTAAGTGTGTAGTGACTAACAAAGGTGTGAGGAAAAGACCAAGTGGCTGCTGCACAAATGTCATCTATGGAATGATGGGCAAGATAGGCAGCTGACGTGGCCATAGACCCAGTGGAATGAGCTCTGATTGGCCCTGGTAAAGCACATTGAAATCCAATGGCAGATAGTTGCTTTGGATATTACCTGACCCTTTCTGTTAGGATAAAATGCCACAAATAGTTGGTCAGACCTGCAGAAAGTCTTTGTCCTGTGTAAGCAGAAATGGAGCTGTCTATGCACATCTAGTATATGCAATTGTTATTCCCCTTTACTAGCAAAATTTGGAAAGAAGATTGGCAACTGGATGGACTGGTTTAAATTTGCTTCTATGGTCACCTTAGGCATGAATAAACGGTTGGTTCGAAGGGCCACTCTGTCTTTATGAAAAACCATGAAAGGCGGTTTTATAGAAAAAGCCTGGAAGTCCGAAACTTTTTGTTGACATTATGGCTACAAGAAAAGTAGTCTTCCATGACAAGAATTTGATAGCACATGTAGCAGCAGGATCATACAGGCTCTGCGTGAGAGACTGCAGCAAAAAGGAAAGGTCCCAAGGAGGGGAAGGATCCTTGACAGGAGGTTGGAGCAGGAAAAAACAAGTGAGAGAAGATGATGGGTTCCTCGCAAACATGGAAGTTGGAAATTTAACTGCACTTTGATAGTTGAGAAACTAGCTCCGTCTTGAAATGGCAAAGACAAGAAAAGCAAGATATCGGAAATAGAAACCGCAGCAGGATCAAGATTTTACTGCCTAGCCCAAACAGAAAACTGTCTCCACTTACTAGTGTAAATCTTTCAAGTGGAAGCCTTCTGAGAAGCCAGGATAATGTTCTTCATGGAAGAAGGCAGCCTGGGCTGCTTCAGGATTACTGGAAGTGGAGAAAAAGCCACCAGATGATGCATCTGTAGGGCGGAAATCAGAAGCTGACAGGGATGGGAAATTACATCCGGAATAGGATCTAGTACCCAAGGGGGTACATCAAATGAGACCTTAGAAAGGAAACCACACCTGCGAGGTCAAAAGGGGACGATGAGGATAAAGGTGGCCTTAAAGCGATGAGCTTTTTGAAGTACTCTAGGAATGAGATGCAAGGGGGGGTAGGCATAAAGGAGACACGGGGGTGAATCTTGGACCAGACCATCCCGGGGGACTGCCCATTTGGGGGAATTAGGGCAAAATACCAGCTGCATCTGTGAATGAGAAAGGAAGCAAACAGATCACAGCTTGGCTGACCCAGCGAAAGATGATGTTTTTCGCCACCGAAGGATTCAAGGACCACTAGTGAAGACGCAGGATTGCCCTGCAGAGTCTGTCCTCTAGTAAGTTGGACTCCCCAGGGGTGTGAATTGCAATGAGAAAGTGCCCCAAGGACATAGCCCATTCCCACATTCTCATGGCCTTGTGACAAAGCAGATATGAATGTGTGCCCCCCTGCTTGTTGATGTACCACACAACTGCCATGTTGTCTGTGTGAACTGCAATGGTACCCGAAGGAAGGCAGTCCTGGAAGGCTTGCAACATAAGGAGAATTGCCCTCATCTTCAAGATATTGATATGAAGTTTGGTCTCTGCTTCAGACCACATGCCTTGGACCATCTGCCCCTGAAAATGCACCCCCCCCCCAACACGGAAACGTCTGTGGTCACTGTGGCGCTGGGGTGAGGAAGAGAAAATGGCCTGCCTACTAAGAGATCAGGAGACTGAATCCACCAAAGGAGAATGCCTGCACACTGGTGTAAGGTTGATCAGAGTTGACAATGGATGAACCAAGGAAGACCACTGGACCGCTAGACTCCACACTGTTGAAACCCTCATGTAGTACTTGGCTAATGGCACTAGATAGGTTGCCTCCGCCATAGACCCCAAGGCTCTGAGAACAAGATGGGCCTGGGGATGAGACAGGTCGAGAAGACATTGAACATGAGATCTGATGAGGTGCACCCGACGAAGCAGGAGTGCTACAATCCCTGACACAGTTTCCAACTGGATCCTGATGAACTCCACATTTTGGGATGGCGTGAGGTTGGAATTGGGGAGTTCACTGTGATGCCTAGCTGGTCAAAGAGTTGTAGTAGGTATTGAGAGGCTGTGGCAAGACCATGCTTTGTGGGAGGTGTGAGGAGCCATCTTCGAGATAAAGAAACACCTGGAATCCTTGCAGTCTCAAGTGAGCTGCGACTGCTGCCATACACTTGGTGAACACCCAAGGAGCAGTGGTGAGACCAGAGGGCAGGGTCCTGAACAGATAGTGACTGGCCCCTAGCTAGTCAAAAGTGTAGATGTCGCCTGGAGCCACTGTCTATTTTTATATGATAGTACTCGTCCTGAAGATCTATGGAACATATCCAATCATCCTTGTATAACAAAGGAATGATGGACTGGAGAATGACCATCTAGAACTTGGACTTCTTGAGAAAGAGATTGAGATCGCTAAGGTCCACAATTGGACGCCTGTCCCCCGCCTTTTTTGGTACCAAAAAGAAGTGAGAGTAGGTTCCAGTGTTCAGTTCCGGTGTTCTCGTTGTCCTGAAGGGACCTCTTGGATGGCTCTTTTTCAAAAAAGCTTAAGCATTTCTTCCTGAGCTAGCTCCCTCTGATGGGGTGGTGCATCAGAGAGGTACCTCCTGACTGGAGAAGGCAACACAATAACCCCTGGAAATGATGTTTAGCACCCAATGATCTTTTGTTATACTTCCCCAGGTCCAAAGGGTGTAAAGACAGATGACCCCTGACTGCCTCCAGGGCAGGACATTCGGGCACTTTTTCAGCAGCGCTGTTGGGGCCTCAGAGAAGGATTCTCTGGAGCCCCGATTTTGCGGACCCCCTCTGCCCCTAGGGTGACATCTTCCATTGAACCCTCTCCCCCAACCTTTGGAGGAGGATTCATCTTGAGCATCCTGCAAGGCAGACTATGACTTGCAAAACTACATTTTCCTTGCCCCTAGCTGAGCCTTGGAAATGGAGCGTTGAGGGGTGGAAAACCCGATTACCACAGCTGACAAGGTCTTGCTCTCCTGCTTACTGTGGGTGACAGTGTATTTGACCAAATGGTCAAACAGGATAGAGCCATTGAAGGGGGTGTTGGTGAAAGAAGCCTTAAAGGACTCCACAAATCCACAAAGGTGCAGCCAGGTGCGACTCCAAATAGCAATGACTGTGCCAGCCGCTCGAGAGGCTCCTTCCATCGCACTGGCAATCAGCCTCATCGATGAATTAACCAGGGAAGAAAGTGTGGATAGTTTGGGGGACACCTTGCTTAGTTCCACGGCAGGCATGACCTCTGAAAGGGATGTGGTAAGCTCCTTGACCAGGTCCCTTTGAAGTCGGGTGAAATGTGCCAGATAGTGGAGCGCCCACAGCCCAAAAGTGGCTGAGGTGAACACCCACTTTCCATGCCTGTCAATCGCCTGGGACTCTCTGTTAGGGGGATGGACAGACGTGCTCTGTTCTGCCTGCTCTTTTTTGGTGGCAGCAGCACCCACTAAAGTATCGACTGGCACACCTTTGGACCAAAACTGCTCGTCAGAAGGGGGGCTAAGAATCTTGTCAGCACATTTGGGGCCGGGCTCCACAGTACTCGGGTCATTCCATGCCCTGCTGTAAGTCTACGGGGTGCGGGGGGCCCCAGAAGGTAGATGTTCCCGTCCTGAAAGCCTTTAGAAACAGACTCCTTGGAAAGGGGGAGGAAAGACCAACTGCCCTTAAGCTTAAGGATTTCCATGATGTCCCCGAAGGAGACATCCTCGGGCGGAGACCTGGAGGACCCATCCACTTCGTTGAGGTCTGTATCCTCTATGAGCAACTCGGCAGGGGAGTCCAAGTGTCTCCTCTTACATGATTTCTTCTGAGGTACCTCCTCCAGGGGTGGCTCGGGGGAAGATTCTGAAGAGAGGGGAACCCAGAGTGGAGCAACTTCCACCTGAAGGCTGGTTTGAGAGGGCTAACCTGGGACAAGATGAGTGGGGTCTATAAAGTGGGGCTGGGAGGGTCCCTGGGAAGGCCGGGGACTAAACTCTGTGAGATGAAAAAGTACTCTCTAGGCTCCATAAAGCCGAAGGACTATACGATGCCTCATCCACACTCCTGGCAGGAAGGCCCACCTGGGGAGAAGGATCAGAGCAAAACAGAACCTCTGGATATTACCGGCCCTGAGCTGTCAAGAGCCAAAGCACCAAGGGGAAGGGACAGGTCTGAAAAAACAGGTCCGGAAAGCCCACCCAAGGACTCTGGGGCAACCGCGTGGGTCTGGGACTCCACTTGCCCAGTGGAAGGCCAAGCAGAAGCAGTCAGGGACTCAGACGGGGTAAGGAGAGAAGAGTTCCCAGGAATCCCCTCCCCATTCAATCCAGGGCCAAAATGTCTGAAATCAACCTGGTCAGATGAGGAGAAGCCAACGAGGGGGTAGGAGACGGCCCCCTAGTCAGATGGGTAGGGTAGGTGAGAAGCCCCAACTCAATCTGGGCTTTGAGAAAGGACCTCATCATCCTGTCCATACAGCAAGGAGTAAACCCATGGAGGAGGCAGAGGACATAGCTGGAGATGGGTGCCGAAATCCCGAGGACCACCCCTCTAAAACAAGGACTTCTGTGCTTGGAGGTAGAAGGGGGCCACCCCAAGCCAGAACTCGAGGGGGAACCCTCAACATCAATAGGGGGTTTCGACATCAATCCCGGATCAGACCTCCTCAGATCCAAAGACACGCTAGGATCTGAAGGCTTGGACCCCACATCTCTGGGATCCGAGGGAGACGTATCCGTGGCTGATCCGGATCTGAAAGCCTCAGACCGGAGGTCTTGGATCCGGGAGTGGATTCCCATGACCTCAGATCCAAGGACTTTGAAACAGAAGCTCAGGATCTGACAGAGGACCTTAGGATCGGAGACCGTCAGTGACTGGGGTTTAATCCGAGGCACAAGGATACAGCAGCCTCATCTTTTTAGAGGAGGACGACCCGGAGGAAGAAGGGGCTTCCTTTTGTGTTTAGAGGGTCCAGGGGACTGAGCCAAGGGAGTCCTATAAGCTAGCCTTTTCAAAAGGAATTTGTTTCAGTGCTCGAATAAAGCCCTGGGGTTGAATGCGGCACAAAAAAGAAGTTATGTACTCACCATGACATTCCATCTGAGTAGGTAACTTCATTTGTCAGCAACCTGTGGGTATCTGATCCGAATCGGATCCGAGCCGGCAGTTTTATTCAGCTAAGATCCGAGCTCCAAGCTCCTCCCCCTTACCCATAACCCCCTGCCACCCTTCTCTGTCCTCAGATCCAGTTTGCTTGGCATTATAGAATACTACAACCAAAGGATCAACTAAACATCCTAACCTGATGTCATCTGGTACAGAGAGCACAACACAAAGATTATAAAAAAGGACGAACTACAGGTTAGGGGGACGGAGGGGGGGGGGGGTTGGTTGCTGACAAATGAAGTTACCTACTCAGATGGAACGTTATGGTGAGTACATAACTTATCTGAAGTAGTTAACTTCATTTGTTCATCAACCTGTGGGACAAAGTCCCCAGCTACCTAAAAAACTTGGGATGTCCTCATGGAAGACTATTCCAGAGCACTGCAGAGCCAAAGGACGCCCTCCCTCTGGAAATTATATCCAGCTTGTAATGGGTAATAAAGGTATGGGACGAAGCCCAAGTGGCTGCTGAATAAATGTCATCCAAAGACACCCTGGACCAAAAGGCAGCAGAAGTGGAAATCGATAGAGTAGAATGGGTGTGAACTCCGACAGGTTCTGGTCGGCCAGAACTCTTATATGCAAGAAGTATACATTGTGAAATCCATCTGAACAATGTAGCTTTTGACACAGGTTTACCCAAAAAGGGTTTGCAAAGGATACAAGGAGTTGCTCAGATTTCCTGTGATCAGCAGTCCTGTGTAAATAGAACCTCAATTGTCTGTGCACGTCCAAAGAATGTAATTTGTATTCACCTTTGTTTTGATAATTTGGGAAAAAAAATGGTAAGTTGATAGATTGATTAATGTTGGACTCAGAGGCGACTTTAGGTAAGAAGGAGGGATTGGTCCTGAGGGAAACTATCTTTATGGAAGACCAGATATGGAGGTTTGGCGCAAAGGGCTTGAAGCTCTGAAACCCTTCTAGCCGAAGTGATTGCAATGAGAAAGGCCATTTTCCAAGATAAGTATTTAAGATCCACCGAAGCTGCAGGTTCAAAGGGAGGGCCAGTAAGAGCCTGAAGAACAAGGGTTAAATCCCACGGAGGAACTGCATCCTTAACAGGAGGCCTTAACAGGAAAGTACCTTTTACGAAAGTTTTGCAGATCTTGGAAGAAGCTAATGAACAGAGATCACTTCCCACATGAAAGTGTGAAATTGCTGCTAATTGGACTTTGACGGTGGAGGAGCTGGCACCTTGATCAAATAAGTGTGACAAAAACTCTAATACAGCTGGCATCGGGTCTGTAAAGGGATCCATATGTCTATGTTCCGCCCAGATCTAAAAACGTTTCCATTTGCTCTTACAGACCTTTCTGGTAGAAGTTTTTGAGCGGCTACTAAAATAGCTTTAACGGAGGAGATGATACCGGGAGTCCTAGCTATGATTGGAACTGGATCAACCAAGCTGTGAGCTTGTGATTGTCCAGGTTTGGAGTTGTCAACTCCACGGGTGAGAAATCAGATCTGGAGTGGGATCCAAAATTCATGGAGGATTGACCAGATGAGACCATAGGCAAGGGAACCATGTCTGACGAGGCCAGAATGGGGCTATGAGGATCACTCTGCTCCCCAACAGACGAGCTTTCTGCAAGAATTTTACCATGAGGGGGAGAGGTGGATAAGCATAAAGTAGACTGGATGGCCAAACATGGACTACAGCGTCTCTGGGGGATTCCCCTGGTGGGGGAAGTAGAGCGAAGTACTCGCTGCACTTTGCGTTCAAAGGCGACGCGAAAAGATTGCAGCAAGGTTGACCCCCACTTCAGGAAGATCTGCTTCACTACTCTCAGGTTTCAGAGACCACTCGTAAGGTGACAGGATGGTTCAACTCAGCTTGTCTGACAAAATGTTGGACCGACCTGGAATGTGTGTTGCTATGAGAAAGCGGTTGGTGGCGATCGCCCATTCCCAAACTCTCATGGCCTCTCGACACAGTGGATAGGATCTGGTTCCCCCCTGTTTGTTGATATACCAGACTACTGACATGTTGTCTGATTGAATTGCAATTGTCCCTAAGGGAAGAAGGGCCTGGAGTGCTTGAACGCTAAAAGCACCGCCCTCATCTCTACGATATTGATGTGCAACAAGGTCTCAGAGTGTGTCCACGTGCCTTGGACGGTTCTGCCCATGCAGTGACCCCCCCCCCACCCGAGGCAAGAAGCGTCTGTGGTCACTGTGGCTTGGGGTGGGGTCATAGAGAAGGGGTGCCCTTCCCGTAGATCCGAGGATTGGATCCACCAGAGTAGGGACCTCCTGCATACCTTGCTGAGGGCGATAGCTGTACTTAGCAGATGTTGCAGGATGGACCATTGGACCTGCAAGGTCCATTGCAGGACCTTCATGTTTAGACGAGCTAGTGGTGACAGATTGATGGCATCCGCCATGGAACCTAGTGCCCTCAGGACCAATTCCGCTGGGGGAGCCTGGGATTGTAAGAGTGCCATCACGTGGAATGTCAAAGTTCGAAGCCTGTCTGGAGTTAGGAAGGCCCTCAACAGGTTTGTCTCTAGCCTGGCCCCTATGAAATCTAAGGTACGAGTTGGTTGAAGGGAGGATTTATTGAGATTGATTGAAATTCCCAGATGAGAGGCCAAGTGAAGGAAGTAATTCCTGGCTGAACAGAGTAGATGCCTGGTGGGGGCGGTCAGGAGCCAGTTGTCTAGGTACGGAAAGACCTGTATTCCCTGATGCCTCAGGTGGGCCGCTACAACTGCCATCACTTTGGTGAACACCCTGGGGGCTGTGGTGAGACCAAAGGGAAGGACCCTGAATTGATAGTCACTGGCTCCCAGCTGGAAGCGGAGAAACCTTCTAGATCGTCTGTCCATTAAATGTGGTAGTACGCATCCTTGAGGTCTATAGAGCACATCCAGTCGTTCTCCTGCAGGAGTGGGAGAATTGATTGAATGGTGACCCATCCTGAACTTTTCTCTGGCAACCGACAGGTTCAGAGTGGACAGATCTAGGACTGGTCTCAAGTCCCCGATCTTTTTTGGCACCAAAAAGAACCTGGAGTAGAAGCCTGATCCGGACTGATCTTGAGGGACGGACTGGATTGCTCTTTTTTCTAGCAGCTGCTTTATTTCTGTGGCTGCTGCCTCTCTTTGATTGGGTGGGACATTGGGGAGGACCCGGGGTCTGAGAGAGAGATTCAGAAAAGGGATAGTGTAACCTCTGGATATGATTCGAAGCACCCAGCAATCTGTTGTAATGGACTCCCAAACTGCTAGGTGCCTCGAGAAATGCCCCCCCGACTGCCTCCAGAGTAGAGCAGTCAGGTAACCCCTCAGGGCTGCTGCGCGGGCCGATCCAAAAAGGGTTCTCTCGTCCCAAAATTCTTCGGTCCCCCTCTGCCTCTGGGCCGGCGTCCACCCTGTCCTCCTCTGCCTCTGAAGGACGAGGGGGCCGGAGCGAAACGGGACTGTTGAGATTTCCGGAACCACATCTTCTTTTGTCCCCTTTGGTTCCTGGAGAAAGACCTCTGGGGAGCCGAGAAGCGGATCCCGACGGCAGACGTCTTCCAGTCTTTCTCGCTCTGGACCAGCATGTCGCGGACGGTCTTGCCAAAGAGCACAGAGCCGTCAAAAGGGACATTTGCAAAGGACGCCTTGAAGGGTTCTGCCAAGTTGCAGAGACGGAGCCAAGCATGCCGCCGTAAGACAATGCCCGCTCCGCTAGCTCTAGCGGCTCCTTCCATGGCATGGGAAAGAAATCGCATAGAAGTGTTCGAAATAGACTTAAGAGTGGCCATTCGGGCTGAGAATATTTTCTTATTCTCGGCAGACATGGACTTTGGGGGTGACCCTGCGTATTCTTTGATGAGATCCCGCTGGAGTCGTATTACATGTGCCATGTAGTTCAGCGAACTTACTGAGAAGGTGGCTGAAGCAAACATCCGCTTCCCTATGCGGTCCATCATCCGAGAGTCTTGTCGGGAGGGTGGACAGAGGAACTCTCCTGGGCCAGTTCCTTCTTGGTGGCAGCTGCCACCAACATGGCATCTATGGGAGCACCCTTGCTCCAAACCGTCCTGTGGCTGGACTGAGAATTTTGTCTGGTCTCTTTGGTAAGGGCTCCACAGTGTCCGGTTCCTTCCATGCCCTGGTAGTGATCAGATCTACCACAGGATCGGCGAGAGGGGACACCCAAGAGGTAGATGGGCCTGCGTCAAACGCCTCCAGAAACACAGACTACACAGACTCATCGGAGAAAGGCTTTTGGGCTGACCACCTCCCTCTAATATGAAGCATTTCCATAATGTCTCCAAAGGAGATGTCCACAGGGGGTGACCTTGGGGAACCTTCCCCTTCCTCCAAGTCCTCTGTCAGGGACTCGGGTGAGTCCAAGTGCCTCCTCTTGCACTTACGTTTGTGAGGAACCTCCATGGGGGGGGGCTTGTCCAAGGATGCCTCACCAACCACATCCTGTTCCTTTAAGGGAACCATCTGGGACATAGGCGCAGGCTGTCCCTGGGGCCGGGTGATGGAAGGTAGGCCCGTCAGAGGGAGTAATGGGTGGAACTGCAGCAGGAGCCTGGGGCCTCAAGTCCCTCGACAAGACCCTCTCCACAACATTGAACGCCAAAGGAGAACTGCTCTCTAAGCTCCGAGAGCAGCCCCTTCGGATCAGAGGTGCGGACCACAGCCTGCGCCGATGCAATCAGATCCGAAGGGCCAGTATTCTCCGACCGAGATGGAGCCAAAGACACACAGACACCTCCGGATCCGTAGCTCAGCTCTTGGTTCCGAGAGCTCGCATCTAAAAAAGGACCCTACAAACTCGAGGGTGCGGTTGGAGCCGAAGTGGGGTGTACTATTGGTGCCGAGCCTCCCACGCCTCCAATGCTGCCTGGATCAGACGGCTCCAAACCCCGGAAGTGGGTCAGAGAAGGAGCAATCGGGGCGAAAAAGGGGGTCGAGCCCCCCCCGCCCCTGGAGGGGGGGGGTCAGGAGCACTCCCATCTGCAGTTGGGCCTGGAGAAACCTACGCATCATCCGGTCCATATCTGCATCTGACAAACTTCGGGTTGATCTAGACGAGGTCACAGAGGCAGGCCTGGAGTGACGTCTCAAAGACCTCGAAGGCGACCGGGTCTCCACCTCCTCCGGCCCCGGGGAAAAGCAGGGTGAATGGAGCCGGGAAGGAGAAGGCCCGGAAGCCCTAGGAGAGACTAACTGCTTAGCTGGCGGAGCTGAAGAGGAAGCTTCAGCCCGCCGCTTGTGGTACTTCTTTCTTTTCACTCTCCTAGATTCCCTCTCCTCCTGAGCCATGGTGGGAGGGCGAGTCCAGGCCAGGGGAGCAGGGATAGAAGGCGGGACCGCTGCAGTAGCAGCCGGTGCCGCCAAGGGAGAAGAGGATGAAACAGAGTCCGGGGGCAGAAGTCCCGCCAGAATCAACTTTGACCTCCTATCCCTCAAAGCCCTGGGGTTGAAGTCTGCACAAATTGTGCAGCCCGAAGAAAGATGATCAACCCCAAGGCAGATAACACACCAAGTGTGGCCATCCGCCAGAGATAGCTTATGGCCACACTCGGTGCATTTAGAAAAGAAGGTTTTAGGGGCCTCGGCCGTAGTAATAAAATAGGCCCAACCGAAACATACCTTCACACACACTGGGAAGAGGGAAGACTAGACTAACTAAAAAAGTATATAAATTTTACCAACAAAACTAGCTTAATTAACTACAAAAGGGAACACCACTCACTCGCTTAACAATTAAACTGAAAAACTAGATGAAAAAAGGTCATTTTTCTTGAAAAACTCATGAAACCCTACACCTGGAACTCATTCTAGGTGCTTGAATAAGTCACGGCAAACGAGATCGGAGGACAGAGAAGGATGGCAAGGGGTTATGGGTAAGGGGGAAGAGCTTGGATCTTAACTGAATAAAGCTGCCGGCTCGGATCCGATTCGGATCAGATACCCACAGGTTGATGAACAAATGAAGTTAACTACTTCAGATTGTCGCATTCAACCTCCAGGTGGTCGGCACACAAACAGTAAAGGCACTCCTCATGCGAATCGGACACAGGCATCTTCTGACCGCACCAGGAGCGCCTTTTAAAACTGGCTGGCTTGTCAGAGATAACTAAATTAAGCCAAGGGGACAAGCAAAAATCAGAGTCGGTAGAGAAAAAGCAAGAGTCTGCACTGGGAAAAGAAAACCAACTGACATACACACACAGCTAGGAATTAACTATAAACACGACTAAATACTGGTAAACACAACTACAAGAAAAAATTCAATGAGGATAAAGGCTTCTGAAAAGGAAAAGGGACGCCAAAACCAACAACAGAAGAACATTACATACGAATGGGAGAGGAAGTCTAGACTAACACTATGCTGCTATCAACACTCAATGAAAAATACTACTAAAGAAAAAGGAATGAAAAGAAAGCTGAAAAGAGCTACTTATCCCACTTAGGAAACTCGAGCTCAGAAATCTGCGTCTGTAGCTAACTGCAGCAAACAAGATCTGAGGTATTAAGAGGGCAGCAAGGGATCTTGGGAGTGGCAGGAACTCGAGCCTAAAAGCTAAAACATTGCTGGCTCAGATCTGCTGTCGGATCCAAGACCCAAGAGTGAGGAATAGTGACATGGAGAACATCAGATCTAAACAAAACCAAGTGCAGAGCCAAAGAAACTTAACATGCTAACAAGCTTTCAGCAACTAAACATCCCCATTCCTACCATAGATAACAACAAAAACAATTCTAATAAAAAAATTACTGCCAGCATGCAACAGCAATTTCAATATTAGCAGATAAAAAGTCACAACCTAGTGTTAATAGCTTAGTTCAGAAGTCTCGGTAAAACCAGGTGCACTGATGTGTGGCATTATACTTCTCAGCACTAAGAGTGCTAGGCGGTGCAATATACCTGAAAATAAAGCAAAACAAAAGCAAGGCACACAGCCAATACAAGCAAATAATGATGGCTAGTTTCCAGTGCAGGTCCCCTTCTCCCTTCACAGAAAGCAGCAAATGTTTGAAATGAAAATTACCACTAGCAGCTACAGCGGTCTTAAAATTAGCTGAGTGTGTAACTTCCCTGGTTGTGTGATTCTAAATCGTTTTCAGTAAAATCAAATGCACTGATGTTCAGCATTAGGCAGCTCAGCATAAACAAGTACAAAGCCATGCACCACACCTAAATATAAAGCAACAAAAATGATATTTCTAATTGGGCACCTGTCACCTACTACAGGCTACAGAGACATTCAATATGCCCAGCCAGAAAGCCTTTCATAACAAAATGCTCAGAAAGTTATTACCATCAGGTCTTCAGCATTCTTCTCCTTTGTGTCGTGTTCAGACAGAGTTCCCGCCTTTCCTCGGAGGACACTGATGAAATCTCTCTTTGAGACTGCAGAAATCAGTTTTGCTCGTTTTCTTTCAGAACCTCCTGCTTCCTTTATTTTCTCCTCAACATTTTTCTGATGTTTCCTTACTGCATTAAACAGCTGTACCACTCCTCTAAAAAGTAACACAAAACACACGTCATAATTCTTAGGTGTACTAATAGTCTGAATCAGACATTCACATTCTTTTACAGCACACAGCATTCCAGGTGAATCTTTCAGACAATTCAAAGTTAAGCTTTTTTTCTCCTCGCAGTATGAGTTAAGTACTGATGAATTTAGCAGTCACTTATGTGTGGATCTCTGAGAGGAAACAGTGCAATAAGCCTTGGAGCCTAACATCCAAAAGTAAATAAAGCAGTGTTAAAGGGAGAAATCAAAGTAAAGATCCCCTTTCCCATGTAGGTAATCTATACTCTTGTAGTTCTGCTGCAGGAAGGAGAAGGGGGAGGTGGGATGGAGGGGAGGGCATTTACCACTTCATCTCCTGGAGAAGTCGTCTCTCTCCAGATTACCCAGCCAGCTGACAGAGTCTCACTCCACCATCGACAAGAATTCCTGCATCCAAAGCAGGATGCAGACACCAATGCATAAGTCTATTAGGCATTTTTCTTCCTCCACAGAATGAGAACGACTGCTATGGACATGTAGCATCCCTGCACCCATTCATGGACCAGGATCACTTCCCAAGATAGAACCTCTGAAACTCACCCATTATAATTTAAGCTCTACACTATAGAATGTTTCACCAATCTGATCAAAATGGATTATTAGGAAATGTAGACTTATTCAGCCTAAAAACATACTCTGGAAGGAAATCCAATAGATCATAATGATTCTAGTTACTGGCTGCATACACTCAGCTATAGGTCCGTTAACAAGACAGTGCCAAGATGTCCAACTAATCAAGAGATCAGTTCTAGAGTTCAGTCTTATGGCACAAAGACTGTCCAATATTTAGAGTTCAGGACTGCTCCTGTCAAGAAGATGTACATTAGATTAAAGGGTTGCACTTCCCAAATAATACAACTACCTGAAAACTACAACCAGAGCAATCGCTACAAAATATTACAAGTTACCAACTTCTAAGTGGCTGCCCATCAACCAATCATCCAAGAGATAAGAATCCAAATAGATCTGTTCATAGCAAGCCACTTAGTGAGCGCATGCAAGGCAAACAAATGATTAGACAATAGCAATCAGTTCTGAAAGGACTTACCTGTCACAGCAAAACAAAAAAATATATATGCTTCCACAGGAAGGGCTTAGGGCTCAGGGTTCATGCAGCAGATGATGGGAATAACTGGCTACTGCTTCAACACTGACCTCAACAAGCATGTTTGGGTATTGCCTGTAGCAGCTATTTAGTCAGTGGTTTGCACTGCATACAAGGCAGGGGAATGTGATGCAAGGGCATAAACAGGCAAAGGGAGCGCCCAGAGCAGCATCTTCTAAGCAAAGACACTCTGAGGAAGACTTCTCACTTGAATGTCAGTGTGCCTAGCACCTCTCTCTCTCACATTTAACAAGGCAACAAATGGGCTAATATGGCTCGTGTTTCAGTCAAGGAGTGAAACAGTCAAGCTGTTGCCCTGGTTGCGGAATGAATGAGCTGGCTCTTGCTTTAGAAGAGGGAAAAATGTGTTGACAGTCCTAAAACCCTGAAGTCAGGGGAATACTAATGGATTAAAAAAAGTAGTGCCATTATTTTCATAGGTGGAAACCATAAAACCAAGTCACCAAAGCACCGTTATAACTTTCAGCTGAGATTGTAACTGACAACTAGGGTCGAAGATAAAAATGTGGAAGAAAACAAAGGAATGCTCAAACACCTCTAAACAAAGCAGTGAACATTCCAAAACTGACTTGAACCAAACATTAAATGACCATGCTGTCACAAAGATAAGAACTACAAACAAGCAGCAAACACATCCACAAAATTCTCACAGCTCACCTAAGTACACCTATAAGGCTCAACAAAGGCACACACAATTCTTGTAAAACAGCCAGCTTAAAACAATAAATAAAACTCCCTGGCTCAGTTAAATACCACTGCATTACATAGAACAGTTCAGATCATGTTTTAATTAACAGATCACCCTGAGCTTTGGCAGCTGCATATGCAAGGAGATATTGTGTATATTAAACTTTAAAGAGAACATGTATAAAAAGTACATTGTCCAAGCTTTTCATTATTGATTTTCCTAGGAGAGGACTCTATCAACCTGCCATGCGTCTTTACTGCAAGATTAACACTTGCAGCACAGTAATATAAATCCTACCAGGACTGAGCATCCTTTCAGTATGCCTGCATTGTTAGTTGCATACTACCAACTATCTAATACAGGGTCCCTAAAAGAATTAAAAGTATCTACTGAACCTGCAGGTAACACCATGAAACTGTTTGCAGGTGGCAGTTCTCCTGCAGCCCCTCCCCATCTAAGAGGCTTTGCCTCCCCTAAGCCTCCTCATCTGTACATATAAGCTCCAAGATGACTCATCTGTATGAAAGGCTTCAACACTCTGCAAAGGTGAAACACAGTTGCTCATCTTGAACACTAGCAGAACAGCCATGACAGCTCTCTGCCACACTGGAAATAATGTAATACCTAGTATTTATTTCTCCAATGCTTTTAAACTGATTCTCGGAATCAGAAGCACTGGTGGGACAGCCACTAATAAACTACCTTTCTCTGATTCTACTGAAACAAGTGCCTAGAATCCATTAAAAGGGGGATTACAAATGAGAGAATTACTTAACGAGGTAAAGATCTTTAACCTTTTGTTATTCTGGCATTGTTAATCTGTCACTAGTTACGCTTTACCTTACCATACAGACTACTGTCTAGGTTACTGTAACTGAAATGTATAATAAAGCAACACATTCAATATGAAAGAGATTACATGACTAATCAGCAAACAGAAAGAACCATTTCCTCATTAAAAGCATTAGGTAATTATATTCCCACTGTCTTCCAAGCCACATTTAAAGTAACCCTCCTGAGAACAAATACTTTAGATCAGGAAAGCACCTCAAGGCAAAAAAGAAGCCTGAGTCGTCATGAATTTAAAACCTCTACAACAGATGCATCCACAAATATGCAAGCATAAAGTTAGCGAGTTATTGTAGGTATATACAAGGCAATTTAAATGTTGGCCAAGAAACTAAAATCGATAGTAGATACCACAATGCCAGAACTGTGAATAAAAATTACCTGTAGCAACAAGGAGGACTGGTGGGCACCAGGCATAAAAATACTGTTAAGCAATTAACTTTCCCAAGCTGTTAATGCCACCCCGTTCCATAATACACCCCAAGCCTCTATCCTGTCCAGCTCTGGAAAGTACAGTTTTGTACCCACCATAAATGTAGATGTTCGGGTGTACACCCTGCTGCAGTCATCACACTTGGGTTATCCTGTCGTCAGGTGGTCCCGCAGTCGGCCGGAATTTCAAAGTCTTGGTCCGGCATCGGTTGCTGTCGCTTCTTCCCTGACGTCAGTGCACCAAGGGTATAAATAATGCATCAGACACCATTTTCTTCAGTTTTTCTTGCCCCAGATATCCGGTGCCCCCAAAAAGGTGGTCAGAAATTAGTACCAAACTAAGAACATTTTGCACAAACACAAAATCCCTCCAGCTATAAGCAAATACATCAGGAAGGTATTGTAGAGATTTAGCCAGTTAGATCAGATGGGACAGAGGGAGGGTAACTTGGACTGCAGCAGGGTTGTACACTCTAACATCTACATTTATGGTAGGTACAAAACTGTACTATGTTCATCGTGTTACCCTGCTGCAGTCATCACACTTTGGTAGAATCCCAAAGCTAAGGATGGGTGGAGGAGTCATACAGGGTTAGAGGAGGCTAGAAGGCCCTGCAGAACTGCAGTAGCGAAGCCAGCCCTAGTCTTAGAGTAAAGAGGTAAGTAATAGTGTTTGGTAAAGGTGTGTACTGAACTCCAAGTTGCAGCTTCCAAAATCTCCTTGGTTGGAACCCACCTGAGGAAGGCTGTAGATGTAGCTGTTGCCCTGGTAGAGTGGGGCATAATGGTAGCAGGAACTGGTTTTCCATGATGGGTATAGCAAAAACGAATGCAATGTCCTATCCATTTGGAAATGGTTTGTTTTGATATAGCCTTCCTTTGTGAAGCTGTAGCATAGGATACAAAGAGCTGGTCAGATTTGCTGAAAGCCTTAGTTTTATCCAAATAGTAACGAAGTTGCCTGTGAATGTCCAAGGAATGCAGGAGTCTTTCTCCTTTGTTCTGTGGATTTGGGAAGAAGGTGGGTAGGTGGATGGCATGATTTAAAGCCACACTGGAAACCACCTTAGGCATGAAAGAAGGATTAGTTCGTAGAGAAACTCTATCTTGATGGAAAATGAGGAAGGGTTCCACTGTTATTAGTGTCTGCAGCTCTGAGACTCTTCTAGCTGAAGTTATTGCTAGCAGCAGGGCAGTCTTCCATGATAGGAACTGTAGATCTGCAGAGAAAGCTGGTTCAAAGGGAGGTACCATGAGTTTTTCCAGAACAAAGTTGAGGTCCCATGTTGGTGTAGGTGCTCTCCTGGGGGGGCCTAATGTTTTTTGCCCCTCTGAGGAACTGCCTTAGAAGTGGATGAGAAAATAAGGGTGGATCCGTGTTGTAGTGGGCTGAAATAGCTGATGCATGGATTTTAATGGAAGAAAAAAAAAGACAGTCCTTTGTGCAACGTCTCAGTTAAATACTGTAGTATGTGAGGCTGAATTGTGTCTTGGCCTTGAGTTTGGTTCCAGGCACAAAATCTTTTCCATTTGTCCGAATAAGACTTCCTGGTGCTGGGCCTCCTAGCTTCCAGAATAACATCCATAACTTCTTGGGAAAGAGGAGCTGGCTGGATGCTTAGTTGATCTGCCATGCAGCCACGTTTAAGGTTTTGAGCTGGCTGTGAAGAATCTGATTGTCTTGCTGTGTGAGCAAATGGGTAATTTGTGGTAAAATCCAAGGTGGGCCCTGGGTCATATTCCTCAATAGCGGGTACCAGTGCTGGTGTGGTCAGTCTGGGGCTATGAGTATCAGTTGTGGTCTCTCCTTCCTGACTTTTAGAAGCACCTTTGTGAGGAGAGGCAATGGAGGGAAGGCATATACTGTCAGGTTTTTCCAGCTAAATGAGTGCGCGTCCACTTTCCAAGCTTGATGATGAAGTGTCCTTGTACAGAATTTTGTTAGTTGATAGTTTTGAGGGCTGGAAAACAGGTCTATGTCTGGAAGGCCCCATTTTTGAGTCATCATTGCAAATACTTGTGGATCCAGTTTGCACTCGTGGGGATCCATGATGTTTCTGCTGAGGTCGTCTGCCAATGTGTTCTTTCCTGGCAGGAAGTGAGCTTGTAACTGAACTTGGCAAGCCAGGGCTGTGTTCCACAAGGTCATTGCTTGCCTGCATAGAGGGTAGGAGTGTGTACCCCCCTTGCTTGTTTATGTACCACATTACTGTGGTGTTGTCCGTCCTTATTGTAAGTTGTCCTGGATGGAATAGATTCTTGAAGGCTGTCAGAGCATTCTGTACAGCTAGCATCTATTTTTGATTGATGTGCAGATTCCTTTGATCTGCAGTCCATACGCCTTGAATGCACTGTCCTGCCATGTGTACCTCCCAGGCATAGTCCGAAGCATCTGTCATAGCCTGGCTGGGGGCAAGGTGAAAGGCTGACCCTTGCTGAGGTGACATGCCTGTGACCACCAAAGAAACTCCTGTTGTAGGCAGGGAATGAGAGCTATCACTGTGTCCAAGCTGTGGCTGTGTTGAGACCATACGCTTTTTAAGTACCACTGTAATTTCCTCATATGCAGCTTTGCAAATGGTATTAGTAGTATACAAGATGCCATGAAGCCCAAGGCCTGCAGAATTTTTCTTGCAGGTGGTTGGGTCTTTGTTGCCATTGTTTTGAAATATTGAGTCAGTTGTATTTGTTTGTCTGGCATCAGATAAGCCTTCTGGGCCATTGTATTCAAGCTGGCACCCAGGAATGTCATATTTTGTGAGGGTACTAGTTTTGATTTCTTTTCGTTTACTGTGTACTCCAGGCAACTTAGATGTTTTACAAAAGCCAGATGTTGTAAGAGGATGTCCTTGCTTTCTGCTTGGATGAGGCAGTCATCCAAGTATGGGTATATTTGAATTCCTCTTTGTCTGCAGTATGCAATTACTGGTGCCAGGCATTTTGTGAAGACCCTGGACACAGTAGATAAGCCAAAGGGCAGTGCAGAGAATTGATAATGGGTTGAACCTGCAATGAAATGGAGGTATCTTCTGCAATTTTGTCTGATAGGGACATGCAGGTATGCCTTCTTGAGGTCCAACGTAACTAGCCATGCTTCCTTGCTCAACATGGGAAGCAGCTGCTGTAGTGTTAGCATCTTGAATTTGGGTACTTGTAAGAAGGTGTTTAGAATTGAAAGGTCCAGAATTGGTCTCCAGGCATTGTCCTTCCTGGGAACTAGAAAGAGTCGAGTAAAATCCTTGGCCTTGCTCTCGAGTAGGTACCAATTGAATGGCTCTCGTGTCCATGAGAGTTGAAATTTGTTTTTGTGCCTCTGCCCATTGATTTTTGTGGCAGGTTTGGCATTCCTTTTTTCATTGGCAAGGTGTGAAAATGGAATCTGTATCCTTGTGAAATTATGTCTAGGACCCATTTGTCCTTTGCGACAATGTGCCAGTTGTCCGAAAAAAGTGCGAGTTTTCCTCCCAAGGGGGCTGCCAAGAGACTGTTGCTTGGCCAGATGAGGTGCAAGTCATTGAGTTTGCCTTCTGGTAGTTTGGGACCTGTCTTCTCCTCCCTTCTGTGTTGCAGTGTCCCATTGGCGAGGTTTGTACTGGGCTTGAGGTTGTCCTCTGCCTCTTGGATGTCTGTATTTACCCCTCTGTGGTCTGTCAGTAGCTGGAAAGGACCAATTTTTTGATGGCCAATTTCTGCTGAAGCGAGGGGGCCTGTACCTGTAGGAAATCTTTGACTGTCTGCATGGATTTAGCCTTATCCTCCATTTTCTTTAAGACTTCTTCTGCTTTAACTCCAAAAAGAACATCCTGCTGTAAGGGAGCATCTAGAAGCTTTGCTTTAACATGATCAGGCAGAGTTTGTTCCTTTAACAAAGCATGTCTACGTATAACAGACCCAGTGACAGCTGCTCTGCAGGAAGCCTTTAAAGAATCAAACCCACATTGTAAAGTATGTTTGCCCACCTGTTCAGTTGCGCGCAACCGATCCTGCATTTCTTTCAATTCAGACTGTTGAGGGAGAGTGCTCATTCTTTGTTTTAACTGAGATATAAGAAATTGCTGATACTTTAACATGTGAAATTGGCAATTTAGTGCCTTCATAGCTAAAGTGGCTGAGGTGTAAACCTTGTCCCCCGACCTGTCTAGTGCTCTGGAGTCCCTTTCAGAGGGTACAGGATTTTTTGCCAGAGAAGCCTTAGCCCCTTTGGGACCCTGGGAGACCGTCTCTGTATCAGCAACAGGGCTTTTATAAAAAAATTTGTGGGAATCAGGCACTCTATAGTATCTGTCAGGTTTGGCCGGAGCAGGAGGCAGAGAGTCTGGGTTCAAACTAGATTCTAAGTAAACATCATCCACAATGTCTAAAACTGGGGGGATGGCAAATGGTCTGTGTTGGGGGAGTAAAAGAAACTCTCTGAGCCTTTTCTTTGAGTCACAGTAGTCCTGACCTTCCCAGTGAAAGTGCTCCCTCGTAGTGTGTAAAGTTTCCCCAAAGGAGTAGTCTTCAGGTGGAGAAGCTGAGGGAATGGAATCCTCAGCATCAGAATCTTCATAAGGGGAGAAGTAGTAATCCCGGTCCTCTGAGGAGCCTGAGGAAATGGACACCTGTTTAAAGGATGCATAATCTTCCTCTTGTCTAGGCCTTTTGTCAGGAGGGGGTTGGGAACCCCTGATTAAAGAAATCAAATCTTCATCCATTTTGAGCATCTGTTTCTTAGGCATGGGGCCTTGAACAGGGGACTGAAGTGTAGTCTTTTTAGGTTTAATAGGAGTCTTCGTCTTAGGGTAAGTTTTAATGGTGAGCGTCGTCGGTCTGAAGACGCCTTCAGAAACAGACGGAGTTTCTGCAGCACCGATATCTTTTTCAGCAGTGTCGTCGGTAGGGGCTGTACAAAATGGCTGCGTCGGCCTGGTACATTCCGCCAAAAGTTCCGAAGCGGTCTCGGGTTCCAGACCTGCGGTAGTCAGGGACTGCGGAGTCTCACTGAAGACCGGTGAACCGGAGACCGCAGCCGAGGCCTCGGAGTCTGGCTTGAGTCTAGGCTGCCTGTCCTTATCCTTGCGTTTTTTGTGCACGCCAGTAGTTGGTTGCTCCGACGGCATGGTGTAGTTAAATTTTCTACCGAAGTAGTGTCGTACGAAATCAAAGAGTCTTTTTATAGTACGCTTATTAAACCTAGCACAAAAACGACAACTAATGACGTCGTGGTCTGGGCCTAGGCAAGGTATGCAGTAAGAATGAAAATCCTTATGAGGTATTTGCTTCCCACAAGAAATACAATTGTTAACTTTTTCTGACATCTGTCTGAGGCAAGAAAAAGTTTCCCCAACAGGGTACTTAGCTTTACTGAAGACTTTGGTCTGAAATTCGAGTTTGAAAATCTCAGGAGTCGGCCGACCGGCACTTGTGAACTGCTTCTGCTTCAGGCACCACGCGGCAAGAAAGACTGGAGAAAATGGCGTTGGATGCATTATTTATACCCCTGGCGCACTGTCAGGGAAGAAGCGACAGCAACCGACGCCGGACCAAGACTTTGGAATTCCAGCAGACTGCGGGACCGCCTGACGACAGGATAACCCAAGTGTGATGACTGCAGCAGGGTAACACGATGAACATCAAGCCAAAGCCGTTACAATATCAAAATAAATACGAAGGGAGAGGATGGTGAGGACAGATTCCTTCAGATCTATTTACAGGTCTAGCATTATGGTATCAATAACTTTTACAGCTAATGTGCACTGTCCCCTGCAAGAACTAGCTGGACACAGTTCCCAAAACTACAGGAATGAAAGCCTGAAAACAGTCAGCTGTACTATGTATAATCGTACACATGCCTTGTATGATCCACACTGCTCTAGAAGCCCCTACTTTGCATGCTTCAGGGAAATCTGGTTCTTTGTGTTATACTCATGCATATCTTATCTGCTATACAGACTGCATAATTAATCTAGATGGCCTATGACCCTCCGAACTGTGGCTTCTGACTACCCTATTTTAATTCGAAGTTTGTGGTCATTCTGTTATTTTCCTAATTTGTCACCTTTTAAAAAGGCCTCTGATTAATGGGTTAACTACAAAATGGCCCATGGCATAGACATAACTGGTTTGCCATGTTACTGGTAAACTGTACAATGAAGTGTCCCAGCGCATATCAAAAAAGAAACTTGGAAGTTTAACTGAACGTACACAATTAGCACTGACCAGTGAGAAACTCATGCTACAAAGAAATACACAGATGCAGAAGTAGTTACTTACGAGCACTTAATTACCGTATCCAAGAACTGGAACAAAAATGCAAGAAGGAAAGTTTGTTATAAACCAAATGGAAGAGTATGATTCTATACTCCAGCTAACTACCAAGTGTAAAAATCTGAAACCTGTAAGTAAGGTTCAAAACAAATCCTTGGAGGAAACAGAGTAAAAGAATTTCTGTCAACACTTATTTCTCGTGCTTAGCTGATGCAAGAAATTAATACTGCTATAACAGATCTATGAAAGGAAAATCATTTCTTCAAACAGAAGAAAACATTCACATTAACCTTCTGATGCTGAGGCAGGCAACCAACATGGACAACATTAGAGGCACCAAAGTCTGAACACCACAGAAACCAATGAAAAGAAATGTAATAAGGATAAAATATATCATGTCTTTAGATGATATAAATTTGGAATTTGATTTGGAGAAGAATAAGATACAAGAAATAAGACTGCTCAGGACAACTTAAAAAGTATAACATGTATGAAAGAGGAACACCAAAAATAATAGAAAGCATGAGCCACAGTAGCACAATTTAAAATCTTAATCTATAAAGACATAAATGACAAATTCTAGAAGTTTATATTAGGAGATGCCAAAGATAACATCTAACAATGACTATTAAAGTTTGTAAGGAAAACATCATCTTCACAGAAACTAGAAAACTTTCACACAGCTTACTACATTCCTCATAAAATTTCAAAAATAACTCAGGAAGCAAAAAGTATATGCTGGAGGCGCAAGTTGGAACTGAAAACAGATTGGAATCAAAATATTTGATTGTACATTTGTGCATGAATCTACGGTAGAATCAATCATTTTGCACAAACTTTGTGCTCAGATAAGTTTAATTTACGTAGAAATATGGTATTGTACAATGTTCCTGTTACAGGCAGTCTGAAACTAGATCAACATTCATTGCTATGGATCAAGTTGGCTATTGCCAGAAAGTCAGTGACAAGAAACTGGATACAAAGCAAACAAAGCAATCCACCACAGTCTTCTGAATTTCTACAAATACCAAGCTAAGTCATACATAAAGAATATGAAAATAGAGAATGCCGAACAACCCTCACCAAGAAAGGAAGAAAGTCTGTGGCAAACTGAAAACTAAGATGCTTCAAATGAGATGTAAAGAGACTTACTGAAACATCTGTTGCATAAAATTGTATAACTATGCAACTTATAAATGCACGCAATCATCTCTTGCAAATAGTGTACAGTTAATTTGATCAACTATGTTGATGAAATTTAAAAGGTTCTATAATTATTCAGATATGAATGACAATAATATTGTAATGTTAATTAACAAAATTAATATCTTCTTGTATTTTCTGTTACATAACCAGTACAAAAACGCAAACAATTAAAATGTACGGAAGGATAGACTAGCATACCTGCTGAAATCACAGAACAAGCAGTTGGAACTTACTGTAGATGTGCCTATCTTAAAAGGGAACCACAGAACTCAAATGTTTTTAATAACTTTCATTAACAAAACTATGTTACATTTTGTCTGTAATTGTCCCAGTTCAGGTTTACTATCTCTGGGCCTGTTTGTTTTTGCAGTCATCGTTCTGAGCACATGACTAGGCCATCTTGAATTAGCAGAAGCCTTTCTTTACCTTCGTGGCAGGATTGTGTTGATTGGCTGGTGGAGGCTGGATAGTCTAGAGGTTGGAGTAAGCACTCATTTGTTCTTTTAAGCTTTTTTTTTTAAAAAGTTGTTTAAGGTTGTATATTCTGGTATTTAAGCCCTAACTTTGAGAAGATGTCTGTCTATACACACTGAGCCGAGTGGAGGTGGGGCATTGACTACAACTCTGATCGGAGATGTACAACAGTAAGTATCCTGTTTTTTTTGTTTTTCTTTTATTACTTCTAGCAATTTATATATATAGCACTTTTATCGCCTGCTGCATAGTTTTTACTGTATTTTATTGCTATTAACTAATCTGCATGGTTAAACTAAAACTTACAAGGCCTGATAAATAGGTTTTTACTGTCACACTGTTTGCAAAGCTTTTTAGCTAGTGTCACTGTGTGAAAGGTATTAAGGGGAAATTTTCCCTACTTGTTAAGCACCTATTTGTTTGTTCTGATTTCCTGCTAAGGAGTGCATCATACAACTGATTTGTTTGCAGTTAAAAGCATTCTGTAGTCTCTCCTTGCTCCTTTATCTGTTTAAAACTTTTATTTGTGGCTCACTGCTGTTCTTCTGCTGTGATAAACATTTTTGTAGTATTTACCATCTAAGAGTGTAGGCTAGTAGCTTTAGTATTTTTTCCCACCCTCCCTCCCTGTTGGTGTACTCGGTGGCTTTGCAGTTGCCTGCCCTTACTGTAAGTTTGATCTGGGACACTCCTCCCAGTCTAGTGTCATTAGCTCATTCTACCTAATACAAAACGAACATCTGAGGAGGCCAAACCACTGAGTTTCCTAACCTTGAATTATCTTCTGCTTATCCTCTCTCCCTTTTTTTTTTTTTTGTAGTAAAGGAAACTCTCGTTTCCTGCCTTTCCTGTAACTAGTCTAGTCCAGATACAGATTTGCTATATCCAGAACTGTTTGTGTCTGAGCCCTCCAAGCCTGTCTATGGAGGGAAGCCTGCTAGCTTATCAGTGGGAGTGGTACACACTAGGTAACCTATCTACCACATAAGGAGTGGTTTCTGGCCCAGAAATTGTAGTTATTGGCCGTTTGGGCAATTTTTCTATCTCTTTCAACTTTCTGATTTAAAAGCTCACATTTCCACTTGTTTCTTTCCTGTAACTAGTCTAGATCAGATACAGATGGTTAGTTTTAGCACTCAAATTTGCTTATTCATGCTCGGCACTTGTTCAGAACTTGTTGTAAGCACTAAATAAGCTACAAAATTACTACAGCACTCAACCTTCCTAATTACCCAGAGGAAAACAGTTTTTGTACTCACTTTCCTCACTTGCTTAGAGAAAAACAGCTCTTGTACTCACTTTCCTCACTTGTCCAGAGGAAAATAGTTTTTTTTTTTTTTACTCAGGCATGTCCAAGGGTCAGCTCCCAGTGTTCTCTCCTGTCTATCTGACGAATCTGGGCATCTTGGGGCAATGTAGCAATTACCTCATGTACACAGACAACCCTCTCCTCCTCCCACCCAACACTACAACCTGTGAGAGATGCACTTATCCAGCCAAACTGGAGGTAAAGCTCTCTCCAACCAAGACTGAACTTGACAGTCAAGAGGAGAAGGTAAACACTTGCACCACACCACACTCACCATAGTCCCACTAAACATACACCACCAAAATCCACACACAGAAACACAAAAACATTCATGGAGGGTCTCAATAATAACCTGCTCAAGCAATAGAGACCTCCAAAGCAGAAACGCAAGAAAGCTCCACCCCCCCAACACAACACAAATGACACACAGCCCACAGACTCAGTGTGCCACAGCCCATAAGGCAAAACAATGTACCCAACACGCTAGTCATAGGTGACTCTATAGTCAGGCACACTGATGTCCCACTCACCAGGCTAAACAAGGAGAAGGTTACTGTCAGCTGTCTATCGGGTGCCAAGATCCACCACATAACCCACGCACTCAGGTTACTCCACAAGTACAAATATGACTCTGTCATTGTACATGTTGGTGTGAATGACCCGAGATGTACCCCCCCTGGACTACATGAAGAAAGACATGGAAGAGCTCTCCGATCATGTAGCCTAGGCAGGTATGACCCTTGCCCTGAGTAGCATCCTGCCATCACCCAGAATGATATCACAGTACAAGGAAAAATGTTTGACTTCAACAACTGGCTAAGCTTCTGGTGTCATTCTAAGGGGATCCAGTATCTGTCTGCCTGGGACAACATGGTCGACAGACCACGATGCTTTGCCAGAAATGGCCTGCACCTGTCACCCCTGGGATTCCAGATACTGGCTAAGGCTCTAGTCGCCCTTATAGTGCCTTTTTTTAGGCAAGGTTCAAATGACAAATTCACCACCGTAACAGGAACAGGCAAGCAAAAACTGAGGGTAATGCTACTCAATGCTAGAAGTCTAAATCTCAAAATGCACTCCCTCGAGGCACTCCTTAAAATGGAGAACATAGATATCTGTGCAGTGACAGAGACCTAGTTCAAAGCTCCAGAGAACACCCCTGCATTACCCGGCTATAACTCATACCACACTTTTCGGCCATCTAACCTGGACCGGAACGCCAAAGTTGGAGGTGTGTCCATATTCATTAAGGATATCCACACCTCCAGGCTAGTTGCTCAGCATACTACATCCGAGGGTATCCAAGTGCAACTAACTCTGGGCAAAACTGCAATCCAAATTATAGCTTGCTACAGATCCCCCACCATGCCCCAGTATTCCCACTCCTCTTTTCTTGATATAGTGGAAAATATTAGGGTTCAACCACACACCCTAGTAATGGGCAATTTCAACTACCTCACCATTAACTGGGAAAACTACTCATGTACCAACTTCCTTTGATCAATGCTTTCTGGAATTCATAAATTCTAATGCCCTGGCTCAACTTATCCACACCCCCACCAGGGGCAACAATACCCTAGACCTAGTCATTACCAACATGAGTGACCGGTGTTCCACACCTGAAGTCAACTACTCATTGGTCAGATCCGACCATAAACTAATCACCCTAGATATCCACATCCCACCCACCATTATGGAAACCACAGTAAAATATTTCTCCAAAGCCAACTTCATGCTTCTTGAGACAAAAGTGGCGAACTTCATGACACCCATGCAGATTAACAATACAGTTACAACTGCTGAATCCTACACAAATGCACTCTATAAGCACTTACATGAGTGCATGGATCGTGCTATCCCAAACAGAACCAAGATGCTATTCTCAAAAAAAAAAAAAAAAAAAAGGAAGCCAATCTGGTGGTCCACTGCCATAAACAAACTCTACAACAGAAGGAAGAAACTGTTGCAAAAGAGAGTAAAATCCAAAATCCCATGAGTGGAGGAGTTCCCTGGTCAGCCTCAGTAAGAAGCAGAGATCCCTTATAAGATCCTCCAAAGCTAGCTACAAAAACAAAATCGCCACTGATTCTAGGGACAGCCACAAAGCATTCTACAGCTATGTCAAGAATCTCAATGGCAACACCCAGATATGCTCCGAGTTACAGCACAACGGCATGATAATTACAGAACCAACTGATATTGCCAACATCCTGGCAGATAGGTTCAGTGCTAACTTTACCCCCCCCCTCACCCAATAAAGGGCCCATATCTATACAGGAAGAATGCAGAGTCCCTGTAATCACAACTACGCAGGTCTAAAGCCAAAAACATCCATGGGACTGGACATCCTTGGCTGCGTTTTACATAAAGTACAGAACGAACAGACTCCCCACCTAAGCACCATGTTCAATCATAGAATCATGTCAGGGTTTGTGCCCACTGAATGGCGCACGTTATCCCACTCCACAATGGGGGAGCCACCACTGATCCTGGGAACTATTGCCCTACAAGCCTGATGAGCCTGATCTGTAAGGGCATGGAACGTATGTTAACCTCCAAACTCTGGACCCCACCCAGTTCGGGTTTTTGAAAGGCAGTTCATGCCTCCTGAACTTGATCAACTTCTTTGACGCAGTCGCCAAAGCCGTAGACGAGGGTAAGGTGGTTCACACAGCCTATCTTGACCTCCCAAGGATTTCGACACCATCCCCCATTCTGGAATTACAGCTAAACTCTCTAAACTAGGTATAAATCCCTACGTCACAAGATGGGTTGCCAACTGGCTCACTGACAGAACCCACACTGTAAAAGTTGCAGACTCCAAATCTGACTTCAAGCCAGTGACAACTGGAGTAAAACAGGATTCAGGCTTTGAATCTCTCTTGTTTGGCATCTACTTCTCTGCAGTACAGGCTAACACAGAAGGCCTTTGGCTAATGAAGTTCGCAGAGGACTGCAAACTAGGAGCCATAGTAGAGTCCCCAAATGATGTGGACATCCTACAGAAGGACCTCACTGAGACAGATGCTGGTGTCAGAGTCATGGCCTCAAGCTCAATGCCAAAAAGTGCACTGTCACCCCCTTTGTTAAAAACTCACTACCCATGAACTACTACAAAGCGGCAGTCTACTCAATGCCGAACGTGTGACAAGAGACCTTGGGACCCAGGTGGACACTAGTCTCTCCTTTGATAATCACATCGCCACAGTAGTCAGGAAATAGTACAGTTTTGTACCTACCATAAATGTAGATGTCCGATAGACATGCAACTGCAGTCATAACATGTGGGTTGTCCTGCCTCAGGCAGCCCTCGGTCGGCCGGATTCCAAAGTCTGGGTCCGACGTCGGCTGATGTCGCATTTCTCTCCGACGTCAGAGCGGCTGGAGTACATAAGCATCAGCCGACGCCATTTTCTTCAGTGTTTCTTGCCCCAGATGCCAGGTGCCCTCCAAGGAAGGCTGTAATCAAATTGGAAGACAAAAACAGGATTCCAAACAAATACATGAGCAATAAAACAAATACACCATAACAGATATCCCCAGCTAAGAGTAAGGGGATAGGAGTGGACCCTAGGCATAGAGGGGTATGGAGGGAGGAAAACCGACTGCAGTTGCATGTCTATCGGACATCTACATTTATGGTAGGTACAAAACTGTACTATGTCCTTCAAGAATGCAACTGCAGTCATAACATGTGGGTAGAATACCATAGCTTAGCTGGGGAGGAGGTATGCTCTAGGAAAGAGATGGTGTGGCAATCAAACCCTGCAGGACTGCCAAGCAAAGCCTGCTCTGGATCTGGAATAAATAGGAGATTGTAGTGTTTGGAGAATGTATGCACGGAGCTCCATGTAGCAGCTTCTAGAATGTCCTTTGTAGGCACCCTCTTAAAAATGCTGTAGAGGTGGCTGTAGCTCTGGTGGAATGTGGTCTGACATAGGCTGGAACAGTCTTTCCATGAAAGGAATAACAGAATCTGATGCAATGTCCAATCCATTTAGAAATAGTCTGTTTTGAAATTGCTTTTCCTTGGACTGCAGGGCGTAAGCTACAAAAGCTGTTCAGACTTCCTACTGGCCTTGGTTCTGTCCAGGTAGTATCGAAGTTGTCTATGAATGTCCAAGGTATGCAAAAGTCTTTCCCCTTATTCTCAGGATTGGGGAAGAAAGCAGGCAGATGAATGGCTTGATTTAGAGAAACCCTAGATACCACCTTTGGCATAAAAGTAGGGTTGGTCCTTAATGAAACCCTGTCTCTGTGGAAAATAATAAAGGGTGGTATTGCCATTAGGGCCTGTAGCTCGAAACCCTTCTTGCTGAGGTAATTGCCAACAGGAAAGCTGTTTTCCATGAGAGAAATTGCAAGTCAACTGAAGCTGCTGGCTCAAAAGGAGGTAGAGTCAGTTTTCTAAGACAAAATTGAGGTCCCAGGCTGGCACTGGGGCCTTTCTTGGTGGCTTAATGTTCTTGATTCCCCTGAGGAATTGTCTTACTAAGGGGTGAGAGAAAACAGGAGGATCAGTGTTGTATCTAGCTGAAATAGCAGATGCATGTATCTTTATTGAAGAATATGAGAGGCGAAGAATATGAGAGGCCGCTCTGTAACATATCTGCCAAATATTCCAAGATAAGTGGGATGTTCAGTAATGATGCATCATGTCCCTTGCTGGTATTCCAATTGCTGAATCTTTTCCACTTTGCTAAGTAAACCTTTCTGGTGGATGGTCTTCGAGCCTCTGTTAGTATCCGCTGAACTTCCTTGGAGAGAGATAAGCTGAAGTTATTTATGGGATCTCCCAGGCTGTTAGCTGCAGTGTCTGAAGGTTTGGATGCAGTGTTTCGAAATTGTGTTGAGTCAAAAGTAGAGGCCACTGAGGGAGGGCCCACCTCCTGGTGTGACATATGCTCCGTAGTAGTGGGTACCAGTGTTGTCTTGGCCAATCCGGAGCTATTATGTTTCCCTTGGGCTTCTCTGCTTTGATCTTTAGTAATACTGAGGTCATCAGTGGCAGAGGTGGGAATGCATAAATTGCTAGGGAGTTCCACTTGAATGAAAGGGCATCTATTTTCCAAGCCTTTGGATGGTATGTCCTTGTGCAAAATTTTGGTAGAAGATGATTGAGGTGAGAGGCAAATAGGTCCACTTCTGGCTTGCCCCATGTCGAAGTGAGTTGTCTGAAAGCCTTCGGATGTAACCTCCACTCGTGTGGATCTGTGAAATTCCTGCTTAGGCTGTCCGCCAACACATTGTCTTTTCCTGGAACAAACTGGGATTGTAACTGGATGTTTAGACTCAGTGATTTCTCCCAAAGCTGCATTGTCAGTCTGCAAAGGGGGTAAGAGTGGGTGCCCCCCTGCTTGTTTATGTACCACATCACAGTAGTGTTGTCTGTCCATATCATTAAATGGCCTTGCTGGAGTTGGTGTTGAAAAGCCTCGATAGCATGCATTACTGCCAGCATTTCCTTTTGGTTTATATGCAGATGTGTTTCCTTTGGAGACCATTGTTCCTTGTATACACCTGCCTTCCATGTGCGCCCCCCATCCAAGGTCTGAGGCGTCTGTAGTCATGGTCTGTGTTATCTGTGGTTTTTTGAATGACATACCTGTGTTTTCCTGGCTCACCGAGGCCCACCATAGGAATTCCTTTTGTAGGCATGGAATGAGTGGTATGATTGTCTCCAAGTTGTTGCTGTGTTGAGACCAAATGCTTTTTAGGTACCATTGAAGCTTTCTCATGTGTAGTTTTGCTAATGGAACCAGTAGAATGCAGGATGCCATGTAACCCAGGGCCTGTAGGAATCTCCTTGCAGTCATCTGGGTGAGTTTTGCTAAACCTTTGAAGTATTGAGTTAACTTCTCTTGCTTGTCTTCTGTCAGGTAAGCCATCTGAGAGGCTGTGTCTAGTTTGGCTCCTAAGAAGATTATTTGCTGGGATGGCTGCAGTCTTGACTTTTGGAAGTTGACTGTGTATCCCAGAGCTTGAAGTAATCGTATGACATAATCCAGTTGTATGAGGCAGTCGTCCAGGTACGGGTAAATTTGTATACCCTGGAGCCTGCAATGAGCAATTACTGAAGCCAGGCATTTTGTAAATACTCTGGGCGCAGTAGATAAGCCAAATGGCAATGCTGAGAATTGATAATGCTCTGGCCCTGCAAGAAATCTGAGGTATCTTCTGCAGCTGTGTCTGATAGGGACTTGCAGGTATGCCTCCTTGAGGTCCGGAGTAATCAGCCATGACTCCTTGCCCAGCATGGGAAGGAGTAGCTGTAGAGTCAGCATTTTGAACTTTGGTACTATGAGAAAGGTGTTTAATGCGGACAAGTCCAGTATTGGTCTCCATTGAGATTCTTTTCTTGGAACAAGGAACAGTCTTGAGTAAAACCCCTGTTCTTGTTGTGGAACTCTTTCTATTGCTTTCATTCGAGTCAGCAGAGTGATTTGCTTGATAGCCTCTGCCCTTTGATGTTGTGGCAGATTTGGCATGCCTTGTTTTCTTGGTAAGGTATGAAAAAGAAACCTGTACCCTCGGTCTATAATGTCCAAAATCCATTTGTCCTTTGTCAGTCTGTGCCAGTTTTCTGCAAACAGAGATAATTTCCGCCAAGGGAGCTTCTAGTTGTTCCTGGTAGGCGGTAGTAGAGGAAAGTCATTGAGTTTGTGGTTGTTGGGCAGGTGAAACCCCAAGGCCACTTCTTTGGTTTCCTGGCTGCCATTGTCGCCCTCTGTAAGGGCCTTTGTATTGGCCTCTTCCTCGGCCACGTCTGCTCTCACCCCTTTGAAACTTTTCTGGTTTAGGAAAGGACCAGTTTTTGAAGGCCAATTCCTACTGAATCTGGGGGTTGAACCTGGAGGAAATGTTTCACAGTCTGAACTGATTTTGCTTTTTCTTCGATGGTCTTTAACACATCCTTAGCATTTGCACCAAAAAGCTTGTTCTTTTCCAAAGGTGCATCCAGAAGTTTTGCTTTTACATGATCTGGTAGAGGTTGATCTTTTAACCAAGCATGTCTACCAATCACTGCCCCTGTCATAGCTGCCCTACATGAAGCTTCCAGTGCATCATATCCACACTGCAGGAAGTGATTGCTTACTTGCTGAGTGTTATGTACAGCTTCCTGCAAAGTCTTCCTGTCTAAAGGATCAGGAGAAGCCAATGTTTTTTGTAAATCTTCTAAGAGATAATCCTGATATTGGAACATATGAAAAAGGCAATTTAAAGCTCTCATAGATAAGGTAGTGGAAGTGTAAACCTTTTTGCCCCATCTCTCTAATGACCTTGCTTCCCTGTTGGAGGGCAAAGGATTTTATGAGGTCGAGGCTGAAACTCCTTTAGGCCCCTGTGAAATAGTTTCCAAATCAGCAGTATGGGCCCTGAATAAATGGGAATGAGCTTCTGGGACCCTGTAATACCTGTCTGGCTTGGCTGGAGCAGGAGGATGAGAATCAGGGGTAGCACTAGAGCCAGAATACAAATCATCCAGAACATCAAGTACAGGAGGAATAGCTAAGGGCCTGTGCTGAGGCTTCTTAAGGAAAGCCCTAAGGCGTTTCCTAGAATCAGAATATTCCTGACCCTGCCACTTGAAATGTTCCCTCATGGTGTGCAGAACTTCCCCAAAAGAAATATCCTCAGGAGGGAGGCCGAGGTATGGAATCTTCTGCATCCGAGTCCTCATAGGTCTGGAAGAGCTCTTCCTGGCTATCAGAGTGGACAGAGCCCTCAGAGTCTTCATCTGAAGGAGAAGGGTCAGAGGGTTCAACCCGGGGCCTTTTATCAGGAGGAGGCTGGGATGCTCTCTCAGGATAGGCCTGTGAACCTCTAATCATGGAAATTAAATCAGCAGCCATGGACATAATTTGTGTCTCCGGAGTCGGCCGAGGTAAGGATTTGGAAGTAATATGCTTTGTTTTGCTGGCTGCCTTAGCCCTAGTGTAGGCCTTAATAGACATGGCCATAGGAGGCCTGGCAGCTCCACGTGCAGGAGTGACCTTGTCTACAGCAATGGTCTCGGGCATTTCCTCGGTTTCGGTATCCGGAGGAAAGTCTATAACTGGCGTCGGAGTAATGTCTGGAATCGGAGTCGTCGGTAATGTGGTGTCTTCGGTTCGGAGCAGTGGAGAGACCGTCTCAGAGGGAACCGGAGCACTCCCACTAGGTTTTGGCGTGGAGTCGGTGGTAGACGCGGGCCGAGAATGGCGGTCCCGGTCTTTTCGTTTTTTGGGAGTTTGCGATGTCGGAAGATCCGACGGCATGGTGTAAGCAAATTTATTGCCGAAAAAATCTTCAGCGAACTCCGCCCGGTGCCTGAGAGTGCGCTTGTTGAAGCGAGCACAGGCTACACAGGCAGAGACGTCATGGTCTGGGCCCAGGCAAGGGAGGCAGTAAGAGTGGAAATCCTTATGAGGTATTTGTTTACCACAAAAAAGACAATTGTTAACTTTTTCAGTAATTTCTGACATCGGCTGAGGCAAGAAAAGGTCCCCAACGGGGTACTTAGCTTTTTTGATGACTTCGGTATCGTAGAATACAGGAGCTGACCAACCGGCACTTGCGAACTGCTTCTGCTTCGGGCACCGCGCGGCAAGAAAGACTGAAGAAAATGGCGTCGGCTGATGCTTATGTACTCCAGCCGCTCTGACGTCGGAGAGAAATGCGACATCAGCCGACATCGGACCCAGACTTTGGAATCCGGCCGACCGAGGGCTGCCTGAGGCAGGACAACCCACATGTTATGACTGCAGTTGCATTCTTGAAGGACATCCTTCTTTGTGGCACACCTCATCACAAAAGGGTCCTCCTCCAGGAAAAAGAGGTCATTGTTCCCCTCTACTTGACACTCAGACCCATTATACAGTACAATGCCCTTTTGGAATGTACCTCACAAGACATCTGCAACAGCTGGAAAGGCCACAGAAGTACCTCACAATGAGGATTACTAGCCTCAAACAGATGCCCTACACGGACAGCCTCAAAAAACTCCAGCTTTACTCCGTAGCAAATCGCCTACTCCGAGGTGATCTCTGCCTAACATGTAAAGCTGTGTCAAACCCAGAGCTGTTGGACATGCTATACCTAAAGAAATCCCAATCCCTCAGAGCTACATGCTCTAGGGACCTAAACCTTGTCACCACAATAAACAGTACATGCTGGAGGGATAGATTCCTGTCCCAGAGACTTCCCATACTCTGGAACAAGCTACCCATCCAGTGGCGGATCCAGGAATTTGCAAAGGGGGGGGGGGCGCAGTCTGGTCAGTCAACTACCGGGGTGTAAGCAGGAAAGCGGGACACTAGACACCACCACAGTGCATGAGTCAGTGGTGAACCATCTCACTTAAAGACCACCTTACCTACATACAGGCAGCACTGCAGAGTTCTCTGGTTCCCACAAGGGAGTGGAAACTGACAGTAGTCACCCCTACCACTTCACGGGTTAGGGCAAGTCTAACCTGCCTAAGCCACTATAACTCAAATCACCCAGGCAGTAGTTCAGCTTGCCCCTTCACCACTGCTATTACATATCCAATTCAACCATAGAACAGTACGGTGCTTAACTACACTGCCGCATCCCTGTCATGTGCATACATTCTACAGACATTGCTATGCTAAACTTACACACTTACACTCCCCAAAATCAGGGAGAGACTTAATATTAGAAAAGGCTATAAAGTACTTAGCATGCTTTTCTTGAATATGAAGTGAAGGGGCAGCTTGCACCTGTTGCCATTAGGCTTTCGTATATTGGCCAAGGCTCTTGCCAGCCCCATAGTGCCTTTTTTAGGCAAGGCTCAAAGGACAAACCCACCTCCATAGACAACCCAAGGATAAAAAAAAACTAAAGGTAAAGCTACTCAATGCCAGAAGTCTAAACCTCAAGATGGTCGAGGCTCTCCTCAGTATGGAGGAAATCAATGTCTGTGCAGTAACAGAAACCTGGTTCAAGGCTCCTGAGAGAACCCCAGCACTACCAGGTTATAACTCACCATATGTTTCGGCCCCAAAACTCGGACCAAAGCACAAAAGGAGGGGGAGTATCTACATTCAAAGATACCTGTAACTCCAGGTTAGTGGCACTGCACGAAGCATCGGAAACCATCCATGTGCAACTAACAGCGGGCAAAACTGCCTTAAAGTTTGTAGCCTGCTACACAACACCCTCCCTATTACAGGAACCCCACTTAGCATTCCTGAGAACACTGGAGAATATGAAGGTCTCTCCAAACACTATGTTATTGGGTGACTTCCTTTACAAATGCATTCTATGAGCACCTGCAGGAATGCATGGATTGTGCTATCCCAAATAAAACCAAGACTCATTCCTCCAAAAACAGGAGACCGGTCTGGTGGACCCCGGCCATAAATAAGCTATACAACAGAAGGAGGAAGCTACTACATGACAGAGCAAAATCCCAAAAAGGGAAGGCATCTCTGATCAGTATTAGCAAGAAACTTTGATCCCTCAAAATCATCAAAGGCCAGTTTCGAAAGAAAATTGCCCTAGACACTAAAGATAATCACAAAGCCTACTTTAGTTATGTCAGGAATATGGGTGGAAACTCCCAGATATGTTCTGAATTGTTGCATAATGGTACAAAATATACCGAACCTACAGACATAGCCAACATCCTGGCAGACAGATTCAGCACCAACTCCACCCCCTCCCCCCCCAAAGGAGCAAATGCCTATCCCAACCGAATGTAACCTCCCTGACATCACAGATGCACAGTTGAAAGCTGCCCTCTCCAAAGCAAAAAATACAGCATCTATGGGAGCTACACACTCCAGGGACTTAAACCACAGCACAAAAATAAATAGGACATGCTGGAGGGAGATTCATTTCCCAGAGGCTCCCCTCACTCTGGAATAGAATCCCAATTCATGTTAGACATAGCCCCTCGCTGACCCTCTTCAAGCGAAATCTGGACGTGGATGGGAAATCACAAATTCACCCCTGGGATCTTTCTGTGTCCCTGCTAGACAGAGGCACAGTAAACTAATCTTAAAGGGTACCTTCTGTGACCTACTTTACAGACCCACAGTAGGCTAATCTAATAGGGAGGCGGAAGCCAAATACACTCTGGCTAGTCTTATAAATGCCCTAGGGCAGATAGCCTAGTATCTACCTATGAACCAAAGTCAGAAACTACATTGAGACTGCAACCCCTAAAGATCTGCCAAAAAGCCACATAATCTGAACAGGTGAAACTAAGACACAAGTCTAGCATGTTTAGTGATGGCTGAACTACATACATCAGCTGTTTAGAGCAAGAAGTCTTGACAAAGTCATAAATAAAAGTAGGAAAATTTAAGTCCCAAAAATAGGGACATTTGCTCTTACAAAATTAGAAATTTGATAAAACTTGTTTTGCTTTAACATAAGGACATGAAGTCCGAGACTCAATGTCTTTCTTTTTAACTTCACTCTTTAATCATAATTTGCTTAAAAAACATACTTTTATGAAGGATGGACCAAAAACTATGAGGCCAAAGTTTGGACATCCTGCAAAAATCTGCCTCATTGAGAGGTATGCTGAGCTACTTGCCCTCTTTTTTTTTTTTTAAGAGACTCAGCTAGCAACTGCTCTAGGCATCAAACCACATGTAGCAACCAGTAAGATAGACATAAGGAATTTGTATTAAAGAAATACGCACTACACAACTCAGTGCATCCATGATGGGGGGGAGACAAAGCAGCAATGGGATTGTCGGTTACAATTTTGCAACAACACTAATGAAGTTACCTAAATAAGACTGCATAGCAACACAGACAATTCTTAAATCAGCTAATAGCAACAAGGCAAGGCATAACCTTATATTTAAAGACACTAGTGTAACCACATATACTCTGCATACAAGGTTATCTACTAAGCACGTTAGAAACACTGGGGCTTTATCAAGCCCTATCACGTCCATAACCATCTAGGATTAATGCCTCCAACATGTACATATCTTGTTTACAAGAGGAATACAAATCTAACAGCAATACCTGTAGTTGACTGAGCAGCTGAAAGTATTGTGCTTTTTTTTTTTGGGGGGGGGGGGGCAGCAGCTTGAGTGAAATTACAGTTTAAATGCCAGGTAGATTGTGAGACAGCAATTAGCACATAGAAGCAGAAAATAAAGTACAACTACACCACTGCTTATAAGCTATGGCTTTCTCCACCAGATACCACAATTAAATACTTAGGAGAAGCGCCTTTTAGACATTTTATGCTTACCCCCTACAAAAATATCTCCATACAACAGAACGCAGTCAACATGTTTATTTGCAAGAAAAGGACCACATATGCTAGTCAGTAGATTAGTACAAAACACAGGGGGGAACTTAATAATTCCTCACCATAACAACAAAATTTCAGGCATGGTGACTTATGTCACTTAGCAGTTCTGACAGCTTGATTTGTTATAGCGAACATTTGTAAACAGGGGGTGGCACTGCTTAGATTTTAACGTTTCTCAAACACCTACCACATGTCAGCAGGCAAAAATAATGAACGAAAAATAATGCCGTTCCCACAGTTACCAGAAGATGGTGAAGATTAACAGATACCTGTATCTATATGTGTATGTATGTATTATACACATGTATGCCTACATATCATGGCCTCTATGTTCATGTCCATAGCTGCTTCAGACTTAGCTTACCATTTGAGTCAGCTATTTTACATTGATCCTATGACATCTGCTAGGTTTGTTCAAATCTACATGTCATGAAAGACAACTCCCTTTAAGAAAAAAAAAAGTGCTTGTATCTGACAGCCCATGTGCACAGTTTTTCAAGACATATGTACTTCTGGCTGCACAGGTCTCAAACAAGTGAATAGATAGAAAAAACTCCCCTCTCCTTACCCACCACCTATGTTTGCCTACTCTCATTCTGAAGTTGTTCTACCCCCAACAAACAGCAATTAATATAGTAAACTTACTCATTGTTGTTTGGGGGTCTGAGCTTAGAGACAGCACAAAACTACTGTACACTTCAAGCAGGAAGGAATAACGCACAAGGAAATATCACCTTTATCAGCTATGCATGAGTACCTGGGATACTAGCAATCCTGCATTCTGCCAGTGAATGGAAGCCTGTCACCACAAGGGACAGCAGGTTACATAGTATAGGATATAGTTAGTTGGGAGAAGTGTGTTCTCGGTGGTGGAATGCAAGCTGGAAGGGCTAAAGTGAAGGGAAGTGAAAGAAGGATATATGGCATGATGTCAGACAGCGCTACCTACAATGCCCCCACTAAGGATGTGTAGCATAGCAGCCTGTTCACTGCTAGAAAACTGCAACATAATCTATAATGTGTTTGCTGGAAGTGCTAGAGAGAAGACCAAATAAAAAGGGATGGATACTTTTTTTTGGCAATAAGTACTACCAAGTTATTACAGTCTAGTCCTGAACCTACAATGTCTATCATGGAACCAGGCTAAACTTGACTCAAGAAACATATGGCTGTATCTCTTTTCACTCTCTCCATATGTGTACGAGTTAATACATATGGTGCTACAGTGCATGTATTATTATGGAAATGATGCATTACAATAACAAAGAGATTATGGTGATTACTAAACAGGTGGTCTGGCCACTTCTGACAGGTAGCTCATTGCCTAGGGAAAGCTAGCTTGAATTAGTCTAAGTAAGTAAGGCTATGAGAAGCAAGTGCTACAGTAAGGATAGGACTTCCTGAAGGTGGAAGGGTTTTGGCTGCACTTGGTTGCTTCCAGTGACAGTAAAAAGATATAGATAAGGGAGAGACAGCATTCTCAAAAGAAAAAATCAGATAAGTAAAATCTCATGCCCCCAAAGCCCCTTAGTGTAGAAGAAACACATGCTTTGTTAACAGATGTGAAGATTAGCAATCAAAAGATATTCTATTCTTACTTAATACAGGCTGTAACTTCTGACTTTATCACAGGCTCAATACAGAACTTGCTTATTGAATGCATTTTGTTTTGACAAATGCATCTGGCCAAAGAACAGGCACCACTTTGACATCTATGTACCTTACTGAGGACATTTAGAGGCGAGCACATCTATTTATCTGAAAGTTTAATGTACTATGAAAGCAATTTTGGTATGTTAGTGGAAGTAGTTTTCCATTCAGAAGGGCTGCTTTCACACACTATTATTTTTTATTCTGTTCATCATGGGTGTGACATGGTTGTGCATGTGGCCTAACTTGACTAATTTGCACAATAAACACAATGCTGCACACATTTTCTTCATTTCTATGTGTCTCAGTTTTGAGGGTATGACAATATAGCATAGTATGTATGGAATCAATATACTGGCAGTGGTAAATCAAGAGGGTGGTGAATGGATGAGTACCTCCTTTTAAAGTCTCAAAGCCTGCTGTCTGGAGTGCTGAGGTTTACTCAACACACAAGTTATTTATCAGGTCTAGTGTGCTGCCAGTTTTTGTAAATTTCTAGATGGGATATTGGTTGTGCTAGTTAATGGTACAGAAGAGACTCAGCCCATTCTAAGAGAATGCATATTCCATGCATACCTTTCAACCTACACAGATTGAAAATATGAACAAAGGTTCTTGAAAAATGGGAACATCCATCTAAATATCTGGAATATTAATTTGTGTAAAATTTGAATACTAAATAACACAACTCTTTCCGCTTCCAGTAGAATAGTTGGATACTACTCAAAAAACATATTAAAAAAGCAGAGACTGGCAAAATGATGGGAAAATATAAGCACATTATCAAAATGACAGTGTAAAAAAAGAAGTTATGTCCTTACCATAACGTTCCATGTGGAGTGTTCATCTCGCCTTGGTTATTACACATGGGTTCGGAGCCGATCCTCGGCTCCGTGCCGCCGACTTCACAAGCTCTGCATCGAGAAGAAGCTCGAGGACATCTAATACCCACAATCCCCCTCTGCCTTTACCTCAGATCTAGTTTGCAAGCAAACCAGACATAAAAGCATGCACACATGCCAAACTATATACATAGATGTACATAAATACAAACATACCAAGGGTATGATAATAACACTAATAAATGCAACAGCAGAAGGAGAATACTCCAGACCAGGCACCAAATTGAACGTTCTTCCTAAGGGTGGGAGGGGTGGGAGTGTAATAACAAAGCGAGATGAACACTCCACATGGAACGTTATGGTAAGGACATAACTTCTTTATGTGAGAGTGTTCAATCTCGCCTTTGTTCTTACACATGGGTAGCGTCCCTAGCTCCATGACCCTGAGAAACTCAAGGGAGAACGTTCTTGAGCACAGTGGAACCAAAGGTTGCCCTATCCCTAGAAACCCTGTCCACTTTGTAATGAGAGATAAATGTATGTGGTTTAGCCCAAGTAGCAGCCGCACAAATAGTGTCTAGTGGTAAGCGAGCTGCGTGAGCCAAAGATGTAGAAACTGATCTGGTGGAATGTCCTTTGGGTTTGACTGATAATGTTTGATCAGAGGCCTCATAAACATATGTGATACAGTCAGTTAGCCATTTAGAAAGAGTTCGTTTCGTAACTGCAAGACCCTTTCTGCTGTCAGCAAAAGCTACAAATAGTTGTTCAGATTTCCTGTGATCTTTTGTTCTATCCAAATAAAATCTGAGTTGTCTATGGATATCCAGTTTGTGCAACATATACTCCAATTTATTAGAGTGGTTCTTAAAGAAGGTGGGTAATTCAATGGACTGATTGATATTACTAGAAGAGCAAACTTTGGGGAGAAAGGATGGATTAGTGCGTAGGGATACTCTGTCAGAATGAAATATTAAATAAGGATGTTTGACAGAAAGGGCCTGAAGCTCAGACACTCGTCTAGCAGATGTAATGGCCACTAGAAATAAAGTTTTCCATGACAAAAATTTCAATGTGCAACTTGAGGCTGGTTCAAAGGGTGGCAACATCAATTTAGAGAGTAACAGGTTCAAATTCCACGGTGATGTCGGACTTCTGACTGGTGGTCTGATATGAAAAGAACCTTTTAAAAGGCTTTACAAAGTCTGTGAGCCATAATAGGCACCACATTCCTCTACATGATAGTTAGAAATGGCAGCTAACTGTACTCTTAAAGTAGCCGGGGAAGCTCCCTCATGAAATAGTTCAGTCAAGAACTCTAAAATCCTGTTTAACGGAGCTATAACAGGGTCCAAATGATGTGACTCCGCCCAAAAGACAAAACGTTTCCACTTACTGGTGTAAGTCTTCGTAGTGGAAACTTTATGAGAAGCCACTAGAATATCTTGAACCGCCGATGTAAGGGAACCGACCTGGCTAGAAAGGGAAGCGGAGCAGCCAAGCTGCTAGATGGAGAGATTCTAGAGATGGGTGAGGAACTCCTGACGAGTGAGTCAGTAGATCTGGCTCTGGGTCCAGCATCCAAGGTCCCGAATGCGGTGATGCAATAGAAAGGGAACCAAATTTGGCGAGGCCAGAGCGGAGCAATGAGGATAATAGTCCTCTGAAGGTTGTTGGCTTTCTGTAGACACTTTGCAATCAGGGAAATAGAGGAAAAGCATATAGGAGACCGGGGGCCAATCGTGCACCAGGCGTCCCTGGGGACTTCCCTGGAGGGTAATAGGGCAAAGTAGCTCCTGCATTTGGCGTTCATTGGAGCATAAACAGATCGCAGGTAGGCTGGCCCCATTTGGAAAAATCGTTCGCAATTGACTGATTGAGGACCACTCGTGAGGCAACAGTATTGCCCTGCTCAGCCTGTCGGCTATGGCGTTGGATGACCCGGGATGTGCGTTGTGATCAGAAAGCGACGGTGGACACCGCCCATTGCCAAATTCTCATGGCCTCTCTGCATAGTTGGTAAGACCTGGTTCCCCTTGCTTGTTTATGTACCAGACTACGGACATGTTGTCTGTCTGAACTGCAATGGTCCCTGGAGGAAGAAGGGGAGCAAAGTGTTGCAACGCCAAAACACTGCCCTCAACTCCAGAACATTGATGTGCAGATTATACTCCAGATTGGTCCATTCGCCTTGAACTGTCTGTCCCTGAAAGATGCCCCCACCCTATCAGGGAAGCGTCCGTGGTTATCGCCGCTGGCGGGTAGCACAAATGGTCTTCCGCTGGATAGGTTGCAAGTCTGTAACCACCACATTAGGTGTGATTTGCATGTTTTCGTTATCAATATTTAGGTGAGTCAGTGGAAGTTGTTGGAATGACCATTGTGCAAACAGAAGCCATTGTAGCACTCTCATGTGCAGTCTTCCCAATGGTATACACGAGAGAAGCTGCCATGAGACCCAAGACTTTCAGAACAAGTTTTGCGGGGACTTTCTGGGCGACAGCAGAAGAGAAATGTTGATTTGAAGTGCTACTATTCTTTCTGTAGGAAGTCTTAGAACTAAATTGTGCGTATCTAATTCCGCTCCTATGAATAAGATTTGCTGTGATGGCTGTAGTAAAGATTTTTCGAAATTAACTGAAATTCCAAGGTGTGTACAAAGTTGTAGGGTGTAATCCTGGCCTGTATCAGTTGGCCTGGTGGTGGCAGACAGGAGCCAGTCGTCCAGATACGGAAACACCTGGAATCCTAGGCCTCAGATGAGGCGCTACCACTGCCATGCATTTGGTGAAGACCCTGGGGCTGTGGTCAGACCAAAGGGCAGGGCTCGAAACTGATAGTGACTGGCTCCCAGCGGAAGCAAATGATCCCTGGGCGCCCTGGCCATTTTGATGTGGTAGTATCGTCCTTCAGATATACTGAGCACATCCAGTCGTCCTTCTGTAAGAATGGAAGGATCGATTGAAGCGTGACCATTCGGAACTTTTCCTTCTTGACAAAGGTGTTGAGATGACTTAGGTCCAGAATCGGCCTCCAGTCCCCTGTTTTCTTTGGAACTAAAAAGAACCTTGAGTAAGTTCCGAATCCTATTTGGTCGCTGGGACTGATTGGATGACTCTTTTTCTAGCAGCTTTGAAATTTCTGTAGCTGCTGGCTCTCGCAGATGGGGTGGTACATCTGGGAGTTTTCTCTTTGGAATGGGGGTGGATAGAAATGGGATTTTGTAACCTCTGGTAACAACGCTTTTTACCCAATTGTCTGAAGAAAGGTTTTGCCAGGCCTGAGGGTATAAAGCTAGCGACTCGACTGCCTCCAGAGCCGGACAGTCGGGCCTCCTCTCAGGAGTGCTGAAAAGGTTTGCCAGGAAGGTTATCCCTGTCACCTTGGTTTTGCGGACCCCTCTGCCGCCAGGGCGGCGTCTTCCACCTCTGCCCCCTCTGCCTCTAGAGGGGCATCACCCTGTGTTTGGGAAAGATCCTTGGGGTTTTGAAACCACATTTCCCTACCATTGCCCTTTGGGGTACGATCTGGAAGGGGTGGAAAACGGACTCCGACAGCAGACAGAGTCTTTCCCTCCTGTTCACACCGGGTAAGGGTCTCCTTTACTTTAGGGCCAAAAGTGTGGCTCCATCAAATGGGCGTTAGTAAAGGAAGACTTGAAGGCTTCCAATAGCGAACATAAGCGCATCCAGGATTGCCTCACGAAGAGCAATCGCTGAAGCCGCTGCCTACCGATCCCTCGGCTGCATGATATCAGCCTCATGGGCGAGTTTACAATGGATGTAAGGGTGTTGAGATGTGCTGTAACTTTCTCTGAAACAGCAGCATCTGTAGTACCCTGGAGGTATCTCCCAACTCTTTGACTAGATCCCTCTGTAAGCGTGTAAAATGAGTCAAATAGTTCAGGGAGCATAGAAAGCTGAACTGAAAATGCTTCCCGTATCTGTCCATGGTCCTAGAATCTCTGTTAGGCGGATGGACAGATGAGGAAGACTCCGACATCTCCTTTTTCGTGGCCGCTGCCACCGCCATGGCCTACTGGAACTCCTTTGGTGAGGTAAGCCTTGTCCTGTGGTGCCGTAATGTACTTATTAGGCTTCCTAGGGACTGGTTCCACCGTGTCAGGTGTCCCACGCCCTTGAGCAATCAACTCCATTAACTCATCGAAGGGCGGAGTGACCCAGGAGGAGGAAGGGCGAGCACCAAATGCCTTCAGCAAAACTGACTCATCCTCAGAAGGGGAGGGATTGCCAGTCACCTCTCTGTTTTAGAATCTCCAAGATGTCAGAAAAGGAGACATCTTCTGAAGGTGACTTAGGGACCCTTCTGACTCATCCAAATCAGTATCAGATGTCAAAGATTCTTGTGGAGAATCTAAGTGTCTCCCTCTTACACAATCTTTTCCTAGGGACTTCTTGGGGAACATCCGAAGAAGCCTCGAGGAAGAGGGGCACCCTCTAGGGGTGGCTGAGACACGGTGCTCGGCGCTTGGATGTAGCCGTGGGTGCAGAGGAGGATAACGGTCCTTTATGGGAGGAGAAGCTGTTCCTGCTGATGTGGTTGTCTGGGTAGACAACACCTTCCTCATGAGGTCGAAGGCCCCGGGTCCCAGTCGAGGTCTCCGGTTCGAAGAAATGGGAGGAATCCCGAAACAGGAACGAAGGCACCGACCCGAGGACGGAACCGAGTCGATCCGCCGAGGCTCCGAGGAGTGTCGGAACAGAAACATCAGTCCGACTCTCGGTCCCGGAACCAAGGATGGATCTTCGCTCCGAGACTCCAGTACGGATCGGATGGAGTCGAGGTGAACGGTGCCGACCGAGAAAAGACGGTTCTGGCACCGAGGGCTCCACAATCATCAGTTCAGCTTCTTCCGGCTCCGAAGACTGGACAGGTCTCGGAGGAGGAACAGATGGAGATAGTGGAAGGCCTTCAAGTCTCGACATCAACTGAGAGGAGACGGAGATAAGCTTGGATAAGGCCGAATACGGCATCAATGACTGCACCAGACGGTCCACATCGGAGTCGGAGAGGGGCCTGGAAGAGCGAGTCGAAGGGATCGAAGGCGGAGCCGACCTCAACAGAGTCGGTGGAGGGAGCTCCGTCACCGGTTCCAAGACTCGAGGCTCGGAAACTGCCAACAGTTGAACACTCGGCCCCGAAGTCTGTGGAAACCGGTGATCTAACTTTGCCGAAGAGCTCGGAGCCGATGACTTGGGCTCCGACGTCTTCGATTCCTTCGAGGATTTGGATGCCTGGTCTGAAGCATCCAGAGCCTCCTGGAAAGAAGGTTTCAATAAACCTCTATCCCTCAGTTTCCTGCGCCTATCTGTCATGACCCTCCCACTAAAAGAGTGACAAATTGAACAGTCCTCTTGTAAGTGGAGAGGGCCAAGGCAGTAGACATTTTTTGGCCACACTGGCAACGTTTAAATCCAGATTTCATTTTCTCAGACATTTTGTAGTAAGAGAAAAAAGAGTCAAGTCCAGTAACAGTCAATCCAGAGAAAAAAAGGTCAAATCCGGTAAATATGTCAGTCCGGTTGTCTAATCCAAGTAGGGGTGGTAGGCCCCGAAAAACTCTATACCAGTTAAAGAAAGTTAAACTAAGTTAACGGTACCGAGAATTTCTCTCTACACACACACCATACACTAAATACACTAACAAGTAATTTTGAACAAGTTCTCCTAAAATTTAACAAAAAGTTAGTTAAATCTTATCTGAAGATGCTCGAGCTAGTCTCCAACGATGCGAATGCAGCAGCGGCAAACTAGATCTGAGGTAAAGGCAGAGGGGGATTGTGGGTATTAGATGTCCTCGAGCTTCTTCTCGATGCAGAGCTTGCAGTCGGCCGGCACGGAGCCGAGGATCGGCTCCGAACCCATGTGTAAGAACAAAGGCGAGATTGAACACTCTCACATTCAGTAGATTTCAATGAACTGTATTCACAAAGTTGTACCACACAAGGTCATTTATTTTTCTTCAAAAAAAAAAAATAAATAAATAAATAAAAAAAAAGGTAGTTGTAAAATCTGAATTCTCTTTAAATTGTTGCCACTAGTATGTTGGCGATGTAGTGTGTTTTTTCTGTGTACTAGACATCTTCAAAACACATGGGATGAGGGGGATTCAGAAAATTGTGTGAAGGGATAAATCAAACTTGAAAATGGAGACATACCTCCAGAAATATAGATATTCTAAATAAGGTCTGAGAATAGGAACATCACTGGAAAATAAGGACACTTGAGAGGTTTGAACAGCTTCCAAAGTTTGTCTAGACATTCAGGGAAATCAAACTTTATAAATTGTATTAAAATTCAGAGACAACAAAATTGGCTGAAATGTTGTAACTGTAAAGAATCAGCTTATAGGTTCAGCAAACTTCTAACCAAACAACACTCGCAATGAAAGGTCTTTTCATATATGTCTGAGCTAGGCAAGACCAACCAACTAGTTCACTTTCATTAATATGGCACAGGCAACTTTATCACCAGAGATTTTATCTTGGCTTTGTAATTAATTACTGCCGCCGAGGCTACTGAAACAGATTTATTACAATTATGCACAAGAACATTAGTAACAAGACACTGATACAAATAACTGTTGGTAACCCAGTGTAAAAATATATTTCATGTTTTCATTTCCATACATTTGCTTTTCAGTTGCACAAACCTTTTATTTTCACATCCAGACCGTTGTGTCTCATTTGTACATCATTTTATTACATTTTTATTCTTACAAATAAAAAGACATTTGCGGAAGTTGCTTTTCCTACAGTCACAATGCAGAAAAAAATCATATCAATCATATGTAATATAAAATCTCATCCTCAAAATAATGGTAAACAGGTCATTTTCTATGGCATACACAAACAAAAACATCCCAAATTTAAAACCTTAATAGTCTTTGAATACCTTGGTTCATACCTCTCAACCTCTTAGTGCAAGAAATCTAGTCAAAGCCTGACAAAATGGAGGGACAAAGGCTGAAAAATAGGGACATATTTTAAATATTGCTCTTATAAACTTGGAGTTGCTAGAGTAACAGGCTTTGTTTTAACATACGTTTTCTGAAGGATATGAAGTCAGAAACTGAAATGTATGATGTCATTGTTTAGTGACTTCAGTCCTCAGATCATCCCAGTGATTTTCAGAAAACCACACATTTTATGAGGAACAGACCAAAAATATGAGACAAAAATCTGGACACCTGAGAGGTATGCTTTGCTTTACTTATCTTCAGACTTCTTCACTGAAATCCCCCCAGTCATCAGATGCCCAGAATGCCCTGTGTATTCATTACTGACAAATATTGTGCTGAACTATTCAGCTATGCTAAATACTCTGCATTGTAAATTAAAATATCAATTATTCACCTAATCAAAGAATCCCAGTTTAACCCATCTCATTGCCCCTTCGTTTATACCAATAAATTTGTAAGTCACTATCCAACAATTTGTTACTTAAAATGATGACCCAACGACTGCAGTCAAATAGGCAGACAAACGTATACTGTATTAAAATGGAATCGTGACTGGGCAGAAGGATTTAGCTACACCAGAATGCAGTTTGTCTGAAAGTAAACAAAGTATTTTATATGCATTTTTTTCACGCAAAGATGCGCCTCAGAAAGAAATACCCATACCGTTTTCACTATAAAGTGATTATCATCAGATTCCTGGAATCTGATCGCAAGTGATTGGCTCAGAGAGCAGCATTTTGTAACTGAGTGGGTGGACTGCAACATCTTGCTTTGGCTATGACAGGAGTGCGGAGGGTAACATAGCAATATGGAAGCTTTAAGTATAAATTTGAAAATCAGACTACAGCCCTAAATTCAAGTCCTTACTCTTAGTGGCATACTAATTCCCAAAGATCAAGGTGTGGTAGGTATTTCTACTTCCAATGTAATGCCCAAAGAACTCTAACATGTCTTCCAACTCTGTCTATAGAGTGTGAAGTATTTTGCCTCTCATCAGAAATGCTTATCAGCCATTTCTACCTACAAGCTTTGTCTGCCTTCTATGAATTCTTTTTAAGGAGTCTGATATCCTGTTTGACTCAAGACTTCACCATGTGGGTAAGACACTCTAAATTATTCCTCAGTAGGAGTATGTAAAGCATTTAATGAGTAGCAGTTCCAGTTCCAACCCATGTACAGCATAGAGTTTCTCATTATACTGAACATTTCTGATTCAGTGTCTTCACATAGTCCTACATTAACACTCAGGCAACTAAACTCCCTGGACTCATTCAAAAACAAATTAAAGAGCACATCTTTAATACCACCAAATGCTCATGCTTCGGAGATGAGGATAATTCTGCACTTATATCTTAAACTCTTTGTTTACTCTTCATAAAATAATTGTATTCCATGTCATAAAATGCATCCTGCCTACAAGACATTAACTTCAATATTTAATATAAATATAAATAAATAGTCCACCCTACTGGATGTAATTCCTCTGTTCAGTTCTTCCAGGAGCCCTGCTGTCCTTTGTTGTGACCGCTGGACTCTGCATTCAGTGGCCAGCACATACTGCTAAAAATACCAATCTGAAATCTGTCACTCTATCTGCTGCCTGTAAGGTAAGCTAAGAAAATGCCACCAAAGGGACTACTAGATGCCTGGTAAAAGACATAATAACTTATTAATACATGGTTCTGAGTTATGTACAACAATTTACTCAGATTCTAGAATGGTAAAAACTATAATTATGGTTTTATTTCTGACAACTCCCAGTACATCTTATGCGCTCAAAAATTCATATGCATACCAGTGTTTAAAAAAAGACCACTGATCAGATGATAACCTAACTATTTTGACTTTGTCCTCCGCTCTAATTTAAAAGCGAGAAGGTGAAAGCTATACAGCTCCCCAGTCCAACAAGGGGGAAATTCCATAATAAGCAACAACTGCAATAAAGGCAAACATAACCCCCAGCACAAGCGCACTTTCTAAATTATTATTTTTTTAATTTTTATTTGTGAGAAGTAGTCTACTCTTCGCTCAACACCAAAGGTTATGGAGCTATAACTTTTGAAATCTTAGAACAGTTCACGAAAATGTTATCTAAAAGTTGGCAAAGGCAAGACAAATCTCCTGATCTTCCTACAAGTTTAATAGGACTATCTGAACAGCCCAATTACAATCATTTGAAACCAAGCACGTTGCTCTCGTCTCCCCTTGACTAAACTACACCCAACCATAAACGACATAATTTGTTAGCTATGCCTAAATATACACCTACGGCGTATGAAATACTTAGCGCTGCTGACACTTTATTGCCGTATTTACTCGCTATATTTGTTTTACCAACTGCCATTCAATAATGTTTACTACCAAAGATAAACCAGAGTCAAATTTACTATTTTGATGTATTAGGTGATTCTGGGTTACTTTAAACTACAAAGCAAACAAATTACTTGGGCCGTTTTTACTAAACTCACCTACGCAAAACTCCCAATGCGACAAGCATTCTTTAACAGCAAGAACAACTTTTTGTGATTTCAGTCAGACTAGGTCGTACAGCTATACAAAGCACCAACCTGTCATCTTATTTAAAGTGTGTGAGTCTACTATTCCACTTGCCCTTCAACTTAAAGTTACTGTCACAGCTCTCACCAACGTGCCAAAACTACAAGGGAAGATGCAGACCGTTATAAGTGTTATTAAAATAACAAATCATCTGACTGCAATCTCCAATCACATCTCGATGTATTTGGCGTGTTGGTGACAGGATTCTTCTGGAAAGATGCACCTGATTTTTCAACAAAAAAAAAAAAACACAAAGTTGAAAAAGGGGCTGGCTACGCCTACTGCCATGCCTAAATCCGCCACTGCCATCTATGTCATGCAAAGTTCCTCATTAGCACTCCAAGAAAAATCTTGACGAATGGATGGGAAATAGGAAATACACCTTGGGGAATCACTTCTGTGGCTCTGCTTGACAGTGGCACAGGAAAATAACTTTCTTGGGTGGCGTAAGCCAGGGAACCTTGTTGGCTAGGCTTACTTAGGCCCATGGGCTGATAGCCTAGTACCTACCTATGAACCTATGTAGTTAAACTTACTGCAAGTGAAATATACAAAATGACAGTATTGTTTCAAGTGTGCACTGCACACTATAACATGCGTATACACATTACACATACATACATAGGTGTCGTAACAGAGTGAACTTCTCTTTCTTGAATTATCAGTTTGCTGATAAAGTGAAGTGCTTGAAAGTTCTTGAAAGCACTTCCTGAGTGTCTGAGAAATCAAAAAGAGGAAGACAGTGCATGTGGGATAACCTTAAAAGCTTTTAACTTGATGTAGGACAATGCAGGGAAAATGTGGCCAGTATGTGCATACAAACGATTTTATAAGCACGCCCTGTAATGGAAGTAGTAGCCCACTCTAGATAATTGCATGAAATATGTACAACTACATGGACATGAAGGCTCTGTATAGATAGCATTGGTATCGATGTTGACAGAACTATCATCCAGAGGAAGCTTAGACAGCAATAGTTTCTTGAGAAGGAGAAATATTTGCATGGGAAAAAAAACAGGATAAAGGGCATACACAGGAAGTGCCCTATGTAGTAATTAAAATGGTCAGTCCAACCAGAAGCTGTCAATATATTCACAAACAGTACCACCCTTCAAAGATACAACACTTAAGGCTAAGATATACAGAAAAGCAGCCCCCTACGAAGAAATAAAAGCGGACAGCAGGCATAAGAATGGCCTGATTAAAGGGCTACTGAAAGACATAAAACATAATTGCTCAACTGTAGTGAAATTCCCAGTATGGCACAATAAAAAGACAGCCTATCTGATTGTCTATGGCCTGTAAAAGTAAGAGAAATAAACTGGTTAAACAGAAGCTGAGGGACCGTTTCCCAGAGAGAGAACAAGAAAATTACATGGAAAAGACAACATTTACAGACTGCAACCCAGACATAAGTATTTCAGCCATATAATATACTGATATCAGATTCCCTGTCTGATGCCTGCTTCACAGGCTCAAGAACCCCATGCATTAAATAAGTTAAGTGGTGTACACACACAGTGATGCAGACACTTCTTGTCTACTTCCCACATTGAAAGGAAGGGATCATCAACTGGATCATCAACTGGCGACAGAGCCCCAGATTAATTATTTATTATTTATTTTATTTTATTTTATTTTATTTACATTTGTTAACCGGGCTGGTCTATCTGGATACATATCCGCTTTCAGTAGAGGCCGAGGAAAAACTCCAATACAATAGAAGTACATATTTAAATTGCAGGATTCAAAGTATTGTTACAACAAGAGAATACAGCTTACATATGCAGGAATGAAAATTTACATAGATGTTATATAAGACTAAAGGACAGACAGGAAATTATACACAAAACATTGATTTTGTTAAAGATACTGAGAAATAGACTGAAATCAGAGATTTTCCTTATTACTAAAAGGAAAGAGAAATTTTAGAGATCTGCAATTAGGGAAATGGGCTAGGGAAGTGGAGCTAGAAGTAATGAGATATGTAGTTAGTGAGGTTCTACATGGGCATGTCCATTGTGTGGAGAGATATTCTTTAAGGTTAGCTTTGAAATGATTGAGCAAGAAGTAAGTCTAAGGTTGTTTGGCAGGGAGTTCCACTGCTTGCCAATGGAATTCACATAAAGGCATCCCACCTGAGTTTTTTGCTTTGATGGTTAGGATCTGGATGCTGTTTGATGATCGGAGACTGTTGAGGTTAGTATATGGAGTTAGAATTTTGCACAGTGAGGGAGTTCTATCAGGATGGTTGATTATTTTATAAGCTTGAAAGTTGGCTAAGTTTGAGGAGATTTGGCAGTTCCAACCAGCCAAGTCTTCGCAGATTAAGGCAATGATGGGTTCGATAAGGGGAACCTGTAATAAATCTGACAATGTGGTTATAGGCAAGAGAGAGCATGTTAAGTTCCGTTTATTAAGAAAAGAGAGGATCGGGAAGCATAGAGGAGGGAAGAGGAGATGGGTGCGAGCAATAGTTAATTTGGTAGTGGGAGTTAGGAAGTTTTTAATTCTGTACATAGATCCTAGTTTTTTGTTAACAGACTTTACTGTTTGGGTAATGTGTATGTCAAATTTGAGCTTATGATCAATAGTGACACCTAGCAGTTTGGTACTGGTGACAGGGGTTATGAGGGTCCCATTATTGGATTTAATATGAAAGGTTGTGTTGTTAGTGTTTGGGAGTTATTTACCTAGAGGTGAGAAGACGTTGGGGAAGAAAAGTAATAGTTTGGTTTTAGCTGGGTTAAGTAGAAGTTTTAAGTCAGTGAACCATTTTTCAACTAGTGAAAAACAACGTTGTGTGGTCATTTGGAGATTCGAGAGGGAGATGTACAGCAGATTAATTATTAGGGGAGCTTGCATCCCTGCAAACTTGTGAAGAAATAATAAATCCTGTAATGAGAAATAATTTATTTTCTGCAAAGTGCTACTCATGGAATATGGAAGATCATATCTTTATCGGTGCCCTGCACTTACCACTGTACCATGCTGTGCAGATTCTAAGAAAACACATCCAGTCACATGGTATGGAGATGGCAACCATGAACAAAAACAGAAATGCTGACACACAGAAAAGGGTAATGGTACAGTTATTAAACCGGTACAGGCTGAAATCCCTGAACCTGGAACTCAATGGAAATATGTGAAAGTTCATATATATATATATATATATATATATATATATATATATATATATATATATAAAACCTGTTCTAGCAAAAGAAATCTTCACTACACAAACACTAAGTTGTACAGATGGAGATAGAAAGTCAAACAAGTGTCACAAATCTCTGCAACATCCAACTGAAACAAGCAATCTGATGTCAGGAAACAAAAAACGGATTTCCTCAGCGTTAGCCAATGGCTCCAGAAAGGTATGGTCAAATTCAAGAGACCTCAAACGCCAAAAGAACAACACTTACTGAAAATAACAGAAGCACACAAGATGCACCTTTTAAACAAAGCTGAAAGCACTGTTTCAGCAGGAAGACATCTGGAGCATTTCTCCCAGACTCGGCTGAAACAGACACGTGGGAACCTAATTGGACATTTGATCAACAAATGATAAATAAATAAATAAAATAAACAGTGCAAAAGGCCAATTTCAATGCAAGCAGATTTTGTCAGTCATGCCTGTGGAAGAAAACCACCTTAACTGAAAAGGATATAAACAGCCATTCTTGCATCTTGTTAACAAAGTACAAAAAAATGAACAGTCAACAGCAAATTCAGAAATGACAACAAGGAACAAATACAAAATATCATTCTAAGAAGGAAAACATCATACTGAGAACCAGATTACCAAATTACAGCAAAGTAAAGTCTATAAACATCCAGCCTCCTCTCCAGTAAAAATATAAGATTAAGCAGTTTAAGGCAATTCTGAACTACTTAGGAGGTTAGAAAGAATATAATAAAAAAAGACTACAAACTAAATGGTAGTGGTGTGAGCCAAGCCATGATAGAACACCCTAAATTAAACACAGAGGGGGGAAACCCTAACAAAATGGAAAACCACAGTGTGGTAGAAAATAGTTAATTTTTAAAGTTCTAAACATATTTGCTGAATAACAATGTACAATGTCTATTTAAACATACTATATTGCAAACATGCAGTTCTGCTCAAAAAAGACTGATGTTATCATTAAACTCATTGTACTAGTTGACAGGCACTGCACATTATCTATTTGGTAACTTGTCATATGCAATCACTGAGAAAAAGGCGTAAAACAAGTGTCAGCATGTATTAAATGTCCCATAGACAGATCAGCATTAATTGGGCTGTAAATAAACTGTATAACCTGGTGGCTTACTTTCAGGTCTGATTTATAGAAAGTTTAAAAAAAAAACAAAGTAATCTCTGTTGTATCCCTGAAGTCTCAAACTACCCACTAAGCAAGGATAGTGGGTCCAAAAGCAAAAAAGTATAAGAAACTTCTCTGTGTGGAAGATTTTCAATCCATGTTGTTGTGTCTTTCGGCTTTTCGGTCAGGGGTCGCCACAGAGGAACTCCGGTCTGCTAATGATTGGTAGTTGATTTTTACGTGCCGAGTTACCAGCCCTGATGCACAACCTTCAACGAAGGTACATCACACATGTCTCCATCGAGAACACGGCTCTAGCTGAGAATCGTACCGGACAGCGTCTTACTGTGAGGCGACAACGCTACTCCATGTATATCTAGTTAATCAATGTATATTAATCAGACAATGGTAGTAGAAGTAGTGAACTTAAACTCATCTTAAGTCAAAACAATATATAATTTAAAATATTGTACAGAATTACCAAGTATTCAAAAGTAATCCAAGCTAGGCTGTCTGTTTCCAGTCGAAAATCCTTTATTACGTACACAGACAAGCGATCAAAGTAAAACAAAAATAACACAGTAACATGGGGGACGGGATGTGAATTTAACATGTATACCAATAACATTTGTTTTACAGCACAATAAACCACTCCCTTTCCTGATAAAAAGTATACATATAGTTAGAAGGCTTGTGAGGAAACTATTACTCTTCTTTTTGTTTTACTTGGATCGCTTGTCTGTGTACGTAATAAAAGGATTTTCAACTGGAAACAGACCATCTACCCTGCTTGGATTACTTTCGATTATATATATATATATATATATATATATATATATATATATATATATATATATATATATATATATATATATATATATATATGTATATACACACACACATATACACATATATATACACACACACTTTACTTAAAACAAGTTTAAGTTCACTACTTCTACTACCATTGTCTGATCGGATTAATATACAATGATTAACTAGATATATATATGGATTGAAAATCTTCCACACAGAGAAGGTTCTTCCACTTTCGATAAATAAAAATTAAAAAAAAAAAAAAAGTTTCACACACATATGGAAAGAGAAATTCAAACCAACGCCTTAAGAAATAACACACATGCATATACTGATCTTTTTTCTGAACTGCCAAAATTGGAGTACGGCCATCCCTCTCATGCATATTACCATGCTAGTCAGTTTAATATTTTCCCAACCCACTACTCAATGAATTTATTTATCGTCTTCTGTTTACCAGGATGATCAGACTGAGCACTCAGGCCCATGTTCAGCAGAGGCCCAAAGAGAAAAGCTCCATCAGAGTTGCAAAAATTACAAAGAATTTACAGAGAAACGGTAGAAATTGGGTTTTAGAATCATCCAGTGAGTAATGCAATCAATATGGAGGTTAATACAATTTGATTTCAATACGAGGGTTATAAAATAATAAACAGCTTGCATTTACATATACAGAATATACAAACCATTTACATAGCAGTGATGAAAAGTAGTAAACAGAGACAAATATAGATAGGATTTATTTACATTTACAGGAGAAGATAAGACAACTGGAGAGAGGTGTTGGTGATAACCTAGAGATTTGAGAGAGAGAGAGAGAGTCAGAGTGTGAACAAGAACAGAGACAGGAGGTACCTAGGTGGTACTTAAAGCTAGATGCACAGCTGTCCTGTTTTAGTGAGATAGGCAGGGAGGTCCACTACTCGGTGACATAGGATGAGTAGAGCGAGTCTCCAGATGTATTACAGGATTTGGAAGTCCTTGGTATGCTTGAGGCAATGTGGTTGAAGTAGTACTTAATGTTTTGTAGAGAAGGGCATTTGTGTGGTTTATGTATTATTTTGTGAGCAATTTGCAGTGACTGAATGTAAGGTGATTAAGTAGTTCTAGCTTGTTGAGCTTCTTTAGTGTTGAGCACTGGGGTGCACAGTAGGATGCATTAGCTACAAACTTAGTTAATTTGTTAAAGCATGCCTCTGATTTATTTAGTAGGGTAACTTAAATGTTGGTTAATATATATAGGTGATGCAGAGAGAAAATAGGGAAAGGTAGGATGATGCTAAGGATTTTGAGTCTGTTTTTGTACAGGAAGACAGGTTTTTGATGAGTCTTCTTGACAGCCTGGGTGATACGCAGGTCAAATTTTAAGTTATTGTCTATTATGACCCCTAGAATTTTGGCATTTGTTATAGTTTTTATGGTGGTGGTATTTGCTGAAGTAATATTAAAGGGTGTAGAGATTGTTGAAAGAGATCTGGTTTGAAAGGAATTTTGTTTTTTTGGCGTTTAGGATTAGTTGATGACCTTTAGCCATAATTCAATGGATGTGGAGGAGTCTTGAGTCATTTGTTAAAGTAGTAGAAAGATTGAGGCTGAGCAGATAATGGTGGCATCTTCGGCATATTGTACTAAGGGCGCAGATTTTAAGATTTTGTGTAGGTTTATGGTGAAATCACTGAAAAGTACTCAGCCTAAATTGAACCTTCTGGTACACCAGTGAAAAACAAGAGGAAGGGGGACAGGTCTTGATTCCATTTTACAGCCAGTTAGAGAAAGCTACAGAACCACATAACAGCTGAATGAGACAGTGATAGGGAAGATAGTTCATTGATTAGGAGTTGGTGGGATACTGTGTCAAATGCTTTTGACAGATCCAGGAAGAGGGAGAATATTAGGCTACCATTGTTTCTGTTAGCATTTATGGTCTCTGAGTAACTAAACAGAGCTGCTGCTGTGCTCGAATGCCATACTGTGTGGGAAAGAGCAGTTTTTTGTTGTATAGAAGACAGGCTATGAACTGGGAGTGTATGTATCTTTATAAGATTTTGGACAGAGAGGAGAAAATTGCAATGGGGCAGTAGTTGGAGAAGTCTGTGGCTGATGCACTTTTGCGAAGTGGTAAAATATGTGATTTAGTTTTAAGTGACGGATCTGTTTGAGTATCAAGATGGTGTATGCCAGGACATCTGCAGCTAACTTGAGGTACTTGGCTGGGGAGTCTGTCAGTAGCTGGTGCAGTGGTTTTCAGTTTTTGAAAGTAATTTTTGATAAATGAGGTAGATATTGGGTGGGAAAGAAAAAAAAAAAGAGGGGTATTGTTGGTGGGGATACAGAGATGGGAAACAGAATTAGATTCCAGTAGAAAGAGGGCAGATTGAATGAAATGTGTGCTGAATTGGGTGACCATCAGTCATAAGGTGCCGATTTGACTGTGGTATAGTAGGGTTTTGAAGATTGTGCAGAATTGCTTGAGATTGTGGTGATGTTTGCCTTGAAGTGAGTGAAAGAAAGCAATTTTGTCTAGTTTCACCCATTTACATCAATTTCTAAGCAGTCTAAAACTTGCCACTTTTGTGGTGTTTTATCTTTATACCACATTTTTCAGGCTTCGTCTCTATTCAGCCTGAGCCATAGTTTCCTTTGTTGAGCCATGGAAGCAGGGTTACTTTTGGTTCTTTTTGTTCTTATGGCATCCAACTCATTTAGTACGTTAAGGAATGTTTTACTGAAATGAGTAAGAGTATCTTCAAGTGGTACGTTTTTAGAGTATTCGAGTTGCATTGGGAGAAATTGTATAGCGGTTTACAACAGTGCCTTTGTTAAGAGGAGAGTCTATGTACTTATTTTAATACTATATATATGGGGGTGTGATTAGTTTGTCTTGTAATAAATGTGGGGAGACTATCATTGATATTGGCTGGGAGATGGCTTACGGGTGAGGTGGTAAGGATCCAGTCTAGTATTGAGTGCCTGTTGCTGTTTGTCAGTTCTAGCAGATGATGTGATTACTCGAGTGAAACTGAATAGGTTAACAAGAAAGGGTAGGGAGTCTGCATTTAGTTAACACAGTAGGCAATATTTACATCTCCAAGTATAATAGCTTATTTACATTAAAGTGGAAGACCAATGAAGGACATTTTTGAGAATGGGAACATTGATGCCTGAGGGAAATATATAAAGTAGCAATGCAAACACTGGTGTGATTTTTCAGGTGTAAGAAGGTAATAGATAATTAGGGTGATTCAGTGGGTATCTGGTGAAGTCTGGTGTATTTTTAAAAACTACTGCAACCCCTCCAGCTTTTTTGTGTACTTTATCATTTCTTATTGTATTGTATTCTGGGGGAAGGATCTCCTCATCTTTAGTGTTTTGTTTTAACCAAGTTTTAGTGATGATTACAATGTCTGGGTTGTGTGCTACAATGCATGCATGGAGATCTGGAATTTTTCTGTAGATGCTTCTGAGGTCTATGTAAGTTGTGGTTAAGTTTAGTTGGTTGTGTGTTGGTAATAGTGGAAACTGATGGGTTAGATGGGCTTGGTTGTTTGAAGGGATGGTCCAGGATCTGGTGGACGTCTCCACAAAGTGGTAGGGTGGAAATGTGATGTGATGATATGGGCTAGTGCCAGCATAGCTAACTGGGGTTTTGTAAAGAATGATATCCTTTGAATAGAAAATGGATATGTACAAGATACTTGTGTTACAAATGTACTGGAACTCTATTCCATTTGAATATCAAACTGATTTGTACAGATGCTTACGTTACAAATGTATTGGAACTGTATGGAACTTGAATATCAAAATGTTTCTGTAAAGTTGCTAGTGCTGAAAACTAACAGTGGGCCCTGCTGGACAGAAAGGAAATATACATGCAGGTAGTAAAGGAAATATACATAGTGTAACTAAGAACACTGGAAGATCAGAGGTTAACCAGCTGGCTTACTTTAAGCAAAATAAGGGAAATGTAAATGAGCTGTTAAACCATTAAAACAGCAAATATCTTACAGTGATGAACAGGCCGGTCTGGAAGAAACTCAGCACAATCCAGTAAGCAAAACTTTTTTGTCGAGTGGGTAAAAAAAAACAGTGATACAAACAGAAATATCGTAGAACTTAAGAACTATTACCACTTAGCGCTTTCACCTGAAACAAGCCAGGCATCATCAGAGTGGTAAAGCGGGATTAATGAACCAACTGTTATAAATAAATTCAAACAGTCCACGCCTTAATAAGCAACAACCTATCAGTAAAAAAAGTTACTAAGAGAATTGTGGAAGAAAAGAAAATGCAAGCAAAAAACAAAGGTAAAACATAAAAAACAGTTTGCTTTACTGGATTGTGCTGAACACATTCTGGCTGGCTATTACCTGCTGAGCTGCATTGGACTTTTTTATTGGTTTATTTTATTGTTTTGGGCAGGTCTGGAAGTTAGTTTATCTGCTTTATTAGCTTCAATAGAAAGAGGGAAGTGCTGTGATCGTTTCTTGTGGCCTCAGGCCCTTGCCATAAACATTAGAAATTCTTTAGATATGAATTTTTTTTTTAACATATCTATGTTAAATTCCTCTTTCAACTTTAAAGGAGGATACTGTGGGAACCTAGAGTCAGGTGACCAGATGAGATCATTCTGCCAGCCACAAATAATATGTTTTAGATATTACAGGGGGAGTAATCTCAGAGTATTCAGTATTCTGTTTGGGGAGCAGACTAGAAAACTGTTCCACGCATTTCTAATGCCTTGTGCAAGTAATTTATTAGGGAACGGCAATTTCCTTAGATCAGTCAGGAATATATAGCATGATTAGTTTATTACTGTTTTTCTACATTTGTCAGAGTCTGTCCATTAGCATTATTTTTTAATATTTCCTGTGATTTGAAGTCTGTGGTTTGCTGCACGTATATATTCAGTATTTTCATGTTCTTTTATTATTAAATATATTTAAAACTTGTATTGTGGCTGGTCCTTTTTGAAAGTATTTAACCTTTGACAGTGTTTCTATTTATTTGGTGACACAGTGTGGATCACTGCTGAAGGTCTAGCTGCCATGTTCAACTAATACCATTTGTATTAGTATTAATATTACATGGTACAATTGGACACTCTTGTTAAGCACCTTAGAGAAGCTGATTGCAGAGTATCTGGTGGCAGTGATAACTATCTTGCACTCAGGGCAGAAGGGGGGGGTCTCAGCAGGTGTGTGTGTGTGCGTGTCTGTTTCAGCTACCTGGAGCAGGGACAGAAAGCACTGGTTTCACAGACAGGGTGCTGGAGGACGTGGCTTGGACATTCTGCTGAAGACCTAACCCTACAGCTGTACCAGTGAGGAGTCTTACTGGGGGGGCCTGGAGGGAGTCCGATAGAGAAATCCAGACCCTGCTCAGAGTGTGTGCCCTGTGTGCTCTTAAGGGAAATTGTGCTTGATGCAGAGAGATATGCATCCAGAAATACTGAGTATATCCATTTGTATTCCAAGTGAACGTCATTCGCCAGTGTCAGTGGTGAGGAGTCAGGCTCCTTGATTACTGGCCCAGTGTGGAAACATCACATGTGGACAGAGAATTTGTACCTTTTTTATATTTATATCTTAAGTCTGATAGTGATATATGGGTCTGGTAGTTCTCTTTGATGTAACTGAAGATGGCCCAAGTTCCTAAGGTGTAGAGACTCTGTGTAATATTGTAGCTGATGGCTGTTTGTTGACTAGGAGTATAGAGTTGGGGCAAATAGAGTGATTGGGGGAGGGAAGTGTGGTAGGATATGACAATGGTGAGTATGCTTAGCATAACTGTGACAATACACTGGAGTAGCACATTACAAGCAAGTTAGGGGAGAAAATAATTAGCTGGGAGGAAGTTGCATGTTATTTTTGATGGAGTGGATTGGGAGAAACGAGTTAGATGGCCTGTGATAGGAGTTTGCAAGTTGAGGAGTTAAGCCAGTTGGATATCTCAGTGAATTTGGTTGTTTTTTTTTTTGTTTTGTTTTTTTTTTCTTTTGTTTTGTTGTAGAGGGTGGGATTAATATGGTACAAGTTTAGATGAAGTTGGCGTGGGTGAAGCCTGAGCATAGCAAGGGCGAACGGAGCAGGCTAAAGAGGTGGCTCCACTCTCAGTCCTGTACCTTGGGCACACTGAAGGAGGTGGCTTGCTGCAAGCTGTTAGGAAGCATGATGATATCATCAGTATTCATTCGAATGAATGCTGGCAATTCCAATGTCTGTTTGGCTGTAACTGTAGTATTTTTTTTTGGTTACAAACCACCTTGTGATTTCCAGCTATAGTTATTTTTAACACAGCTCTTGCAATTGTCTGCTCTGGCTTGGCTCTTCAAAAATCCCAGGCTTTCCGACCTGTACAAATACATACTGTAAACTGGTCTTCCATAGACCACAGTTCTAAATGTTCATGCACTAACTGTACAAATTGGCACTGGCTAATAACTTCCTTTGTGTCCTTGTTTACACAATATTTGAAAGCAATATGCACATACTATAGAGTTGTTCTTATTAACAATGAAATTAAACTACATCCCATCTAAAAACCACGAGGAACCAACACCCTACTACTCCTTCTCCTAAATGATTTGCAAAATGCAAAGTCTAGTTCACATAGCAACATCCTTAAAACCTTCTCTTGCTACCATTGTTTCAAAGGTAATCCCTATCCTGTTGTCATTATATTATACAGTCCTGGACACGCACATCAAAATAACTATTCATATTGAAGTACATCTCAAACATAACTGCAATTGATAAACCTTATAAAAACACAACTAGGTACATTGGAAAGCTGTTACAATAAAACTGCAAGGTTTGCCATTAACC